>NC_056472.1:33961808-34174308 GCF_008729295.1 Plectropomus leopardus | reverse complement strand
GCAGAGACATTCTGCATTTAGCCTTTTTGTTTTTCAAAACTAAAAACACAGGAGAAAAAGAGTGAGGAATTGTTCTAACTGTGTTTATGTTCTCTAATGGAATGATTTTTATTCTGACTGGCTGAATTATTACCTCAAAAAAATAAAGAAATTGATTTATAGTCATTTATAGCAACATTTCAGTGCTGCAAAGACAAAAATAAAAACATAAAATCAAGATAATACCAACAGAAAACAGAAAACACAATTAGGATAAGCTAAAATGAATAATAATGAAAATAAAATGGTGTGCTCGCATTAATGAATTACTGATGCCGTTTCTTTATTTCTACGTGTTGTTGTTTTCCTGCTGCAGTTAAAGAAACGGTCCATCTATTTATGAAAATGATTTCTGTGGTTTATTTCAGCTTGTTTTGGCTCCAGATGGGTGTGACCAAAAAAAAAAATGTAATAACTATCAGAGCGATAATCAGTCAGAAAGAATCTTTGTTTCTGTGGTTGACAGTTTACAGGATCCTCCCTGAACTGACCAGCACAGACGGACTCCACCCGGCTGGAACACAGAGCTGCGCAAAACAAGCACTACCCACTGCATTAAAACCTCACAGAGCAGACTGTATGTGAACCACAGTACACTGTTTCAGCAGTTCATGAACACGAAATTCATGTTCTTTAGTATTTTGTAGCAACAGGAGCTGTTACATGTTACATGTGCTGCTCATGACAGACAGGTTTCCATCACAGATTTGTCCAAAACTTCAGCAATATTTTTGAAATGTGGATAAAACTCAACATGGAGCTGACTGTGTTTCCACTGACTGACGCTGTGCGACTTCTCCTCTGGTGATAACATCCCAGTAACCATGGCGATGGATGTCCAAAACATCAGCAGCTTTATTTCTATTGCAGCCACCAAACTAGCCGTCATTATTTCCAATCCAAGGACATGTAGGCGTGTTATGGAGCCATGATGGAAAGGCGAGCCCCTTATATGTGGGGGCGGCCACGTATGAGGGATTTCTGGGAGATGTAGTCCACGATCTCACAGAGGAAAGTGGATTCAAAGCTTTCTCAGCGTTAAAGTGATGCAATAACAGCTCTTGTAGCTCCTGCTGAGTTTTTTTTAAATTTCCATGTTTCCATTAGACATTTTATATTCACAATTTCAATTTGCACAGTTTGAGTGTTAATGGAAACCCTTGAAAGAGGAACTTGGCGGCAGTTCAGGTTGTGTGTGTGTGAGTGTGTGTGAGTGTGTGTGTGTGTGCGTGTTGTGCAGGATGACAGCTGTACGTACGTCTTGTTGTTGTAGGGTCGACTCTCACAGATCTCCGGGGAGAGGTAGTACGGAGTCCCAACACAAGTCCTGGCCAGCTCCATGGTGCTACACACACACACACACACACACACACACACACACACACACACACACAGTGTCAGGGGTTTACCACATAATGTTGCATGTGTAATCACTCGTTCTGTTCACACCGGATATCAAGAGACTCGTTCATAACATGTTTCCGATGAAGTGATGGAAGACCACAAACACAGCCCTCTGTAGGCAAATTCATACGCCAAAGTTTTATTTCTACATTAACATTAAAAATGACTTCAATAGGAATATGCAATTTCAAGTTTAATCTGAAAAGTAAACTTCAGCTGTTAAATAAGTGTAGTGTAGTAAAAAGTACAATATTTCCCCCCTGTGATGCTCTAGTGTACAAACTTAAAGAAGAATAGAATGAAGAGTGAGTAAATGTACTTGGTTACTTCCTGTCACTGCTCATTTGATCTTATCTGACGGGAAACACTGAAGTAAATGTACACACAGTATTTACAGGGACACACATCACATCTGTCCTCTTTGTTGAGTCGTGCAGGACGAACATTATTTCCACAACATGTGTGTTTTTGTGTCCCGGTCGACAGTTTGTGGAATGATAATGACTTGTTTGGAGCTCTTCCATGTGTTACACAGCGCTGTGATAAACAGCTGCACTCTGTGTGTGTGTGTGTGTTGTGTGTGTGTGTGTGTGTGTAAAGATGACACTGACTTACTTATTCAACATTCTTGCGATTCCAAAGTCCCCCAGCTTCGCTTTCATCCCTCCGTTGGTGAGGAAGATATTCTGCAGCAGAAGGAGAGCAGGATGAAAGCATGTCTGTGTTCAGCAGGAAAACACTGACTGTGCATGTGTGTGTGTGTGTGTGTGTGTGTGTGTGTGTGTGTGTGCGTGCGTGCGTGTGTGTGCGTGCGTGTGTGTGTGTGCGCGTGTGTGTGTGTGCGTGTGTGTGCGTGCGTGTGTGTGCGTGTGTGTGCGTGTGTGTGGAAACAGATATGATTGATGAAAGATAGTGATGGTTGTGAACAGAGCTGCAGTTATTCTGGGCGTTGGCACACAGCGAGCTCTTTGTTCTGCGGCTTCAGCCTCTCCATCGTCTGGACGCTGTCATCGTAACACTCGTTAATACTTGTTAATTAAATGGTTAAACCGCAGGCTTTGTGCGTCGTGTTGTGTACCGTGTAAAAGCTGTACGAGGAATGCACGATGCACTGTACGGTACAGCAGCCCTGTGACCCAGTTAAAGTCACAGTCCACCCGAAATCTCGGCCTGAGAGGCTGTGAGAAGTTTTCAGCAGCAGCTGTGATCAGGGTGGATCCAGGTCTCCAGCTCTATTAACCCTTTGAAACCTGAGCAAACTGACTCGATTTCTTTAAAAACACAGGACAAAGGCACTGAGCAGCTTTTAAAGTTTTTTTAAAATGTTAAAAAAAAGAAATGACCTTGGAAGTGCTTAAGTTTAAGCAGTTTTGAAACTTCACCCGACTATCCATCAGCATGAGGGTGAGTTGATAATGACTGCGTTTTGATTTTTGGGTGAACTATCCCTTTAAACTGACGGTGTTTTGGGCAGCGTGTGAGGGAGAGCTGTGGACGTGTGTGTGTGTCCGGCGTCAGGTACCTGACATTTGATGTCTCTGTGGAGGATCTTCCGGTCGTGGATGTGTTTGAGGCCGAGGCAGATCTGAACGAACCAGTCCACCACCTGAGAGACACACAGCTCAGTGTTAGTGTTTCATTATCATATCTATTAACCCTTTAGGGCCCGCTTTAATATCACACACACTCGTATTGCTCTGCACACAAAATGCACTTTTCAAAATCAGGTTATAAAAAACCTTATACAATAATATGATTTTCTACTTTCAATGAGTTAGATTTTTTACCAACATCAGTCCTGATCACAGATATCAAATATTCATTCATTTCCAGATTTTTAACCAGAACGACCTCCTGATGACAGAAACCTCGTCAGCCCTCAGACTCACCTGCTGCTCAGTGAAGAAGACTCCTCTCTGCAGGGTGATCCTCTTCATCAGATCTCCTCCGTCACAGTACTCCATCACGATGTACAGGCTGCCCCCCTCTACACACACACACACACAGAACAGTACATACACACACACAACAGTACATACACACACACAACAGTACATATACACACAACAGTACATATACACACAACAGTACATATACACACACAACAGTACATATACACACAACAGTACATATACACTGCGTATTGACAACATGTGTGTGGAGTCGCGCTCACCTTGAAAGGAGGTGATGAAGGAGACGATGTTGGGGTGTTTCATCGTGGACAGCAGCGTCACTTCTTTCTTGGATGCTTCCTTTTCTCTCGCCGACATCTGAGCGAAGAACACACATGAACGTGGAGCTAAAACAGCTGTAAAACATCAGCTTTCACTATCGATTCCTCTGAATGTTTCTGATGGTTTTCAGAGCTTCGGATCAGTTTGAGATTTTTAATCCGTCAGTGTTTTGTGCTGATGACCTTTCTGTACACTGACTTCAATGTTTATCAAACGTTCATGCTTCATGCAGCAGTCACTGCGTGTTGACCGAAAACTTCTGCAGGTCAGGAGGATTTCATTCACTCTTCTAGAAATACAAACACATATTTTTTCAGGTTAAGGAACAAAACAGGAACTTTACCTGTTTGTGGAGGCCTTCTGAGGTTAAACAATAAATAAATAAGAATAGTAGTTGTGAACTAGCTGTGGAAATGAATCTCAGAGTCACTTTAATGCTATAGATATATTTTCTCAGACAGTTATAATCTGTCCTTCTGAAGCTCCTGCAGGAGCAGCAGTGCTGCCTCCTTCTCCTCCTCCTCCTTCTCCTCTTTCTCCTCTTTCTCCTCTCTGCTATTATCTGTATCTGTAACAATAACTATATTGGTGTTTAATTAATTTTCTTTTTCATGGCAGACTTTTAAATAAACAAATTGGTATTTTTTTTCTTTTGTTTGAAAGACTTTGGTGATGTGTTTTTTTCTTTCCTTAAAAAATGATGGGATGCATTTTTTTCCTTTGAATTCTTTTGGCAACTTTTTTCTTTAATAATTATGGTGATTTTTTTTTCTTTGAAAAGTTTTGGTGATTTTTTCTATAAACATTTTTGGGGATTTTTAAAGAGAGCATGACATATTTTCTTTAAAAAGCCCACAAAATGACAACATTGATCATAGCCAGAAACTAGAAAAACAGAAATTATTGTTGGATTTTCCAAATTTCCGACAGAATCATGTGTTATTTTACAGGCTTTTGAAAGAAAATTCCATGACTTTTCCAAAACTGTCATAGTGAGTATAGTTTCTGAAAACGTTTCCAGGCCTGGAAATGGCTATTTGCTTTTTTTTCTGTTTTTTTGTGACCGTACAAATGTTGCCCTTTAAAGTATCAGTTAATTAACTCACTATTTTCTGTGATGTTTTTTAACTGCACATTATGAAAATGGTTTTATTAACTGAGGGTGGTTCAGTATCACCTATGGTCTAAAACGTGAGTGAGCTGCAGGCTGCTGGTGAGAGTCTGTCGTACCTTTCTGAGGTCGATCTGTTTGACGACACACTGTTTGTCTCCACCCGCCTTTCTGTCCTGAACCAGGAAGGCTTTACCAAACGCACCCTCCCCAATCTGACAGATGACCTCATAGCTGTTCATAACACCTGCGACAAAACAAGGAAATATAATTCAAATACAACATACATACAGATGCCTTAGTTTTTCAGCCTTAACTCTGAACAAATTGGTGCAATTTCTTTAAAAAATCATTCATTTCAGAAAGGCAATAGGCACCTTAGTAAGAAATGTTCCACAAACTGCAAGAAATTAGTAGATTTAGACATTTTAAGAAAGACAAAGCTAGGTGAAAATGTCTAGAAAAAATCTAACTATATTGCTAATTATCATAATTATTTCAAATTAAGCTATGTTAGAGAATTATTGTAAATTTCACGCACTTTTTCCAGATAATTTTTTCTTTTCTTTTTTAAAAATAATTTCTTGATAAATAAGAAATGTTTCACAAGAAATTGGTAGATTTAAAAACTTGTTTTTTTTAAAGCTAGGTTAAAATATCTAGGAAAAAGCTTGGGAAAAGATATATTGCTAATTATCATATTACATATTTAAAATTAGGCTATATTACAGAATTCTTTTAAATTTCAAGCACTTTTTCTGAGCTATTATGTTTTTTTTAACTGATTTTCAAGTTTTTTTTTAAATTTCTTGCTAAATAAGAAATGTTTCACAAGAAATGAGTAGATTCAGAAACTTATATTTATATTAAAATGTCTATGGAATTTTTTTCCATAGACATTTTAATATAAATATAAGTTTATAAGTGAGGGAAAAATCTTATGATAATTTATAATCATAATTACATATCTGAAATTATGTTACAGAATTATAATAATTTTTAAAACAATTTTCTGCCTCGTGTTTTGTTTGTTTGTGTTTTACTTGTTTGTCGTTTTCTTTTTTGTTTTTTGTTTGTACTTATTTCTTTTTCTTTTTAGGGTCATTTGTTCATCGCTCATTTCCTTCGTGCCATGTTTTAGCAGAATAAAGCCAATTTGCTGAAGTTAAAGGGTTAACTACTGCAGTGTAGTAATTAAACACAGTAATTAAACATCGCAGATGATATTTCTGGGTACAAAACATCAAGTTTTTGCTAATTAAACGTTAATTTAAACCATAAAAAACACTGACAGTTTCCATAGAGAGGAGCAGCTCAGCGAGGAGGGAGCCGGTTACCATGGAGACGGGTACACGGGCCACTAGCTCCCATGTTAGCATGCTATCAGAAACTTCACTTTAAGCACATAAAATCCTGTTTTTAACTGTTTTTAGTGTCACATAAAGTCTGTTCTTACCTTCTGCTGAGTTTTCCTCCTCTCAGGAGTCACATAGTGAAACAAGAAGCGGCGGAAACGAGTTTAAACCGCTGCGACGTCAAAGTGTCACAAAACTGTCAGAAAATAAAATACGACACGGCGGCAAGCGCGAGGGGGGAAGCACAAGGCATGATGGGAAGTGTAGTCATAGCAGGTTTCACACTCAGCTGGAAGGCAGCTTGTTTACTTTAGGGCACTATTTTCATATTATTTTAAAGTTATTTCAAGACCTGAATTTATAAATCTGTCATTTGATTGATTCAGTTTTAGATATTTTATAGATCAAATTATTACTTTGAGAAAAAATGGTACATTACCTTATGGAAAATATATATATGGTTAAATTAAATATTTACATCATTTAATTATAATTCCAGGTGCACTTACCTGCTTTTTTTGTGGGATTTTTTTTTCACATTGTTCCTCAAAGTTCACATTTATTCTTCTATTTTTTCAGATTCTGATTTTAAATTAAGTTGCAGCCTTATTTGTTACACTTTTAAACCTTGATTGGCTGATTTTTTTAGTGGGATTTTTTAAACCACATTTCACTTTGTTCCTCAGATATTAGATTTATTTTTTATATTATTCAGATTCTTTAAAAATTGAAAATGGTGGATGCACTGAATGTGGTTGATATTTATAGGTTTGGCTTTGTATAACAATATTTAATATTTCCCTCACCTGGACACAGGTCACCAGGGCACGCCCTGGAGCCAGGCCTCGGGGTGGGGCTCGATGGCGAGCGCCTGGTGACTGGGCCTTTACCCATGGGGCCCGGCCGGGCACAGCCCAAAGAGGTAACATGGGACCTCCTTCCCATGGGCTCACCACCCATAGGAGGGGCCAAAGAGGTCAGGTGCGTTGTGAGTTGGGCGGCAGCCGAAGGCGGGGACCTTGGTGGTCCGATCCTCGGCTGGAGAAACTAGCTCTAGGGACGTGGAATATCACCTCTGTGGTGGAGGAGGAGCCTGAGGAGGAGGAGCCTGAGGAGGTGCACAAGGTTGAGAAGTTCCAACTAGATATACTCGGCCTCACCTGGACACATTGCATGGGCTCTGGAACCAGTCTTCTCGAGAGGGATTGGACTCTCTTCCACTCTGGAGCTGCCACGGAGTTGTCGCTCACGTTGGCAACGACAGTGAGACCTGGAGGGGCATGATCGGGAGGAATAGCCCCCCCGGATCTGAACCCGAGTGCTGTTATTGGACTTCTGTGCTTGCCACAGATTGTCCATAACAAACACCATGTTCAGGCATGAAGGTGTCCATATGTGCACTTGGCACCAGGACACCCTAGGCCGCAGGTCGATGATCGACTTTGCAGTGGTGTCATCGGACTTGCGGCCGCATGTCTTGGACACTCAGGTGAAGAGAGGGGCGGAGCTGTCAACCAATCACCACCTGGTGGTGAGTTGGTTTCAATGGTGGGGGAGGCCGCCAGTCAGACCTGGCAGACCCAAACACATTGTGAGGGTCTGCTGGCAACGTCTGGCAGAGTCTCCCGTCAGAAGGAGCTTCAACTCCCACCTCCGGGAGAGCTTCGACCATGTCCCGGAGGAGGCGGGGGACATTGAGTCCGAGTGGGCCATGTTCCGTGCCTCCATTGTTGAGGCAGCCGATCAGTGCTGTGGCTGTAAGGTGGTCGGTGGTGGGCAGTGCCTCTGGACTGGCAGACCGGAATGGTGGTCCCTCTTTTTAAGAAGAGGGACCGGAGGGTGTGTTCCAACTATAGGGGGATCACACTCCTCCGCCTCCCAGGTAAGGTCTACTCACGGGTACTGGAGAAGCGGGTCCGCCAGATAGTTGAACCTCGGATTCAGGAGGAGCAATGCGGTTTTCGTCCTGGTCGTGGAACTGTGGACCAGCTCTGGACCCTTGGCAGGATCCTTGAGGGTGCATGGGAGTTTGCCCAACCAGTCCACATGTGCTTTGTGGACTTGGAGAAGGCATTCGACCATGTCCCTCGGGGAGTCCTGTGGGAGGTTCTCCGGGAGTTTGGGGTTTCGGACCCCCTGATACGGGCCATCTGTTCCCTGTACAACCGGTGCCAGAGCTTGGTCCACATTGCCGGCAGTAAGTCGGACTCGTTTCCAGTGAGGGTTGGACTCCGCCAGGGCTGTACTTTGTCACCGATTCTGTTCATAACTTTTATGCACAGAATTTCTAGGCGCAGCCAGGGTGCTGAGGGGGTCCGGTTTGGTGACCTCAGGATTGGGTCGCTGCTTGTTGCAGATGATGTGGTCCTGTTGGCTTCATCAGGCCGTGACCTTCAGCTCTCACTGGATCGGTTCACAGCCGATTTTAAGCACATCAAATAATTCTTAAGTTTTTTTTTTTTTTTAATTGGTGTCATTTTAAATATTACTGATTTAACAATAAAACTTAATCTGCTTATTTATATTACAAAAAACTGTAAATAAATGTGGTAATACCATTTTTTTGTATATCTATCTATCTCTCTCTCTCTCTATCTATATATAAGTGCAGCAACACCAATATATATGTATATTTTGGTGTTGCTGCATATGACACAATAATTTGGTCATTATCACATTTTATCTGCACAATATTTGAAGCTATTTGGATGGAAGAATTATCAAAGACTACTGACCCAAACACAGACACACAGGGTGAGTACAGTGAAGACACAGACGTGTCCATCAGTCCACAGTGGGAGTGGACGGTGTCTTCAGTTGTGTCTCACCTGTCCTCTCTGTAATCAGAGCCTGGGGCTTCGCTGTGACTAAAAGCTCAGTTTGGCTGCAGAGGTTTGGAGCTTTAGATCAAGTTGCTGTCGTCACATTTTAGACATCACACCCCAGAATGAAATGCAGAACATTCACCACGAGTGTGTGTGAAGTTATTCATGGTGTGTATTACTATATCTGACAGACCGATGGAAATGTGGTCTAACACCTTCTGCTGATGATTCGGCTCATTAATACGGTCGTACACTCATCACTAAACCAATCTGATTTAAAGTGGTGATCACTTTACATATAACTTAGGCATCTTGACAGTTGTTGATTGTAAAGGCAATCCATCCCGTAGTCGTCAAGATATTTATACATAAAAGTATTGCAGCTTTAGGCACCTCTATAGTAAAAGTATTAACTGCAAAACATGCTTTACAATGTAACATTTACAGTGTTTCTTGTTTTATAAGATGGGGGCATTTTGGATGAAAATCAAATCAGCTATTGACTTGTGTATTTACAGTATATGAGCTCTTTAAACAACCCGCTCTCTTAACGTGACAACACGCCACTGCTAACCACCTGAATCCAAAATCCAAGAAACATCACACATGAAATCATTAAAATGCCCTGAAATCCTAGAAACATGCTAAAATCTTAGAAACATGCTAAAATCCTCGAAATGTCCAGGAGTCCTACAAACGTCCAAAAACCCAAGAAATGTCCTAATTCCCCAACCAAAAACCCAAGGAATGTCTTAAAATTCTCAAAATATCATTAAATCCTCTTAATGTCCTAAAATCCTAGAAGGGTCCTCAATCCTAGACATTTCCTAAACTCTTAGGAACATCCTAAAATCTCTAATATGTCCCAATTTTTCCTCACAATGCCCTAAAATCCTCTAATTGTCTAAATCCTAGACATGTCTTAAAAATCCGAGACAGAACCATGTTTCATATTTCATATATCACAAAATGGTGATATTTGGATTAAAATCTTAATCTGCAAAATCAATGAACAGCAGCTGTCAGATAAATGAAGTGAAGTAAAAGTATAAAGTAGTATCAAATTCAAATACTCAAGTAATTAAAATACCTAAACACAGTTTTCACATACTGCACAAGAGTAAATGTATTTGGTCATACTCTGTACTTCTGTTGTTGTTTTGAAAAAATGTAAAAAAACTACAGTTAATTTTATTTTTTATTTTTGAATTGAAGGCCTGCTTATGCAGCAGTTATTAACTTGTGTATTTTCAGTATCTGACTTCTTTAAACAACCCTCTCTCTGATCCTTCAAGGTGACACCACGCTGCCGCTAACCACCTGGCTCATTTCCCATCATCCCCCTGGGCAAGGTCCCTCTGATTACTGCTTTAATCAAGGACAAATTTCCACCGTGATCAGATAACACGCAGGCTGAGCGCCCGCAGTGACAGCTGATCTGGGGTCAGTCCGCCGAGGTGACGGCTGCAGACACACAGTCACATGATGACACAGCACCGAGTACAAATACACAGCTACGACAGTAATATCATTTATGGTAATACTGTTACCACTGTGCCAAACAGTGGAGGAGAAAGTACTCAGATTTGAAAAAATACCCACAAGGTGTTCTTGAGATAAAGCGTTCACGAGAATAAGACGGACACAAAGTCACATTGACCTTGACTTATGACGACCAAAATCTAATCATTTCCTTAGTGAGTCCAAGTTCACGTTTGTGCCAGATTTGGGTAAATACTGTCGAGGCATTCCTGAGATATCGAGTCCACAAGAATGAGACAGACAAGGACAATAGTCACTTTGGCCACTGACCACCAAATTCGAACCAGTTCCTCTTTGAGTCCAGATGGATGTTCGTGCCAAACGTGAGGAAATTCGCTCGTAACCTTTTTGAGAATCATGGTCACGATAATAAGATGGACAAAAGGTCACAATGCCCTTGATCACCAACAACTAATTGTTTTATCGATGAATCCAGGTGAATGTTTGTGCCAAATATAGCGAAATTCCATCAAGGCCTTCTTGACATATCATGTCCTCAAGCAAGAGGGGGACGCAAAGTCACAATTACCTTTGACCACCAAAACTGGATCATGTCATCCTCGAGTCCAACTTGACTTTGGGAAAATTTGAGGAAATTCCACCAAGGCGTCATTGAGATATCGTGTTCATGAGAATGAGACAGAAAAGGTCACAGAGACCAAATTCTAACCGGTTTCACCTTGAGTCCACGTGTGCATTAATGCCAGATATGAGGAAATTCTCCAAAGGTCTTCGTGAGGTATCAAGTCCACAAGCATGAGGTCGATGCAAAGTCACAGCGACCTTTGACCACCAACATCGAATCATTTCATTCTTGAGTCCAAGTAGACATTTGTGCAAAATTTGAGAAAGCTCCCTCAAGGCTTTCTTGGGATATCGCAAAGACAGTCTCCATTTGGTGTTCCTGAGTTGCGCTCACAAAAATTGAGACAGACACAGTCACTGTCATAAAGGTCACGGTGACCTTTGACCACAAAAATCTAATCACTTCATCCTTGAGTCCAAGAAGACGTTTGTGCCAAATTTTGAAGAAATGCTGTCAAGGTCCTCTTGAGATATCGTGTTCACAAGAATATGGTGGAAACAAAGTCACAATGACCTTGACCTTTGACCACCAAATTCTGACCAGTTCCTCTTTGAGTCCAAATTGACGTTTGTGCAAAATGTAAGAAAATTTCATCAAGGCCTTCTCGAGATATCGCATTCACGAAACGGATACAAAGTCCATGAAGAAGCCCACTGGCAGCCTAACGAATGCCCAAAAGAAAACACACAGCAGCAGTGTGTTTTTTTTTCTGTTTTGTTTATTGTGTTGGTCTGTTCATATCTTTAAAGAGATTATATACACAAATTAGTACAACAAGAAGAGTTATCCAAAAATTACACATTCAAAAAAAGACAGACAACCCTTGAGAAAAAGATTTTAACATGAGAGTGTGTCTAGACTCTCTGCTGGGAATTTTTTTTTCTTACTGAACACAAACTTATTTTTAAAGCTACACAGGAGGAGCATGAGTCCACACTCTTATTTTAAGATCATTTTCCAGTTAAGAAAAAACAGGTGCAGTGTATTAATAGCTACAGCAGACAAAATACAAAAAACAAAACGTCTCCCTGGTCTCATCAGGATGAGTGGTACAAAAGTCTCTCTGCACATTGTATATGTTTGGACTGAAAGAAAGGTAAACTACATTTACCTTGGTCTACTCAAATATATGTTGGTGCTATAATTGCAGTTATTTTTGATTAAAATAATTTACTATTTTATACTCAGCTGACTTTAACTATTTTATGAAAAGATTCCAAGAAGATGCCCCGAAAAGATAAGTGGAAAAATACACAACCCTTTTTTTTAACACAATCAAATGAATATTTTACCAAACAGCTTCACATTTCACTCCTCTCACTCACTCAAACTACCTGAAGTAAAGAAAAAGACAGGTGATGATTAAAAACACAGATCTCACTGCACACCAGTGACTTTAAGAGCAGTTAACGTGAGGCGACGAGGTCTCTTAAGGCTCACAGATCAAAGTTTCCATCACAATGTTGCTCTCGAAGTGACGAATCTTGTGGCAGTTCAGAGCTTCACGCTTCTGCATACCTGTAAGACGAGCAGAGGAGGTTAATGCACAGAGCAAACAGCAGGCAGATTCCCTGTAAAGCTCTGCAGACGGCAGAGATAAAACTCAGCGCCAAGTGACTGCGTGTTCAGACTCAACTGTGAGACGGAGCTGCTTCAAACTGGGTTACAAAGGGTCAAAAAACAAATCAAAACTGCAGTCACAGCCAGAAAGATCCTCGACAGCACATGCGCATGTACCTGTGTGCTATACCTAGGGCTGGGCGATAAGGAATAAAGTCTTATCACGATAGTTTTTTTCATATCAGTCGATATTGATATTTATCAAGATATACATCAAATCATTATTTCTGTGGAGCTTAAAGGTTCCTTTGACTCCTCAGTGAGATATGAAGATATCATCAGGTTAATTTTGGTTTAAATATTTATTTTCTGTCAGACATTGAACATGACAAATATACTGTAGAACAGCATCACCAGCTGGAGGACCTATTCTACTAAAACTCACAGAGGTCCAGGTACTAAAATGTCCTCCCAGCAAAGGTCCGAGCCTCAAACCTAAAATCAATATCACCATTAACTGAACATTTTACTTTGATTACGATTAAAGAACGATTATTTTGCTCTTTTTTGTGGTTTGTTTTTTGCCCTCATAGTTCACTGACACAGTGTCATGTGACCATGGTGTCTTGGAGTGTAATAAACATATGATTTATTATTATTTATTAAACTTTCCATCATTATATAAAAATGAAAAGCTCCATCTGAAACAAACTTCAGGTAAATTGAAGCACATTGTGCTGATAATAGGCCGACCTCTCCTGACTGCAGGACTCTGACTTCAGCTTCTGTCAAACTTCTGTGCTGTTAATCATTTTACTCAGGAATTAAAAACTTTTGAGTCGGCCTACTTCTCCTATAGCTGCCGACAGCCTGCCGACATTCACAGTTAGAGAAAGGCTGAAAATAAGCTCATGTGCTGGTGGCCCCGGGCCCCCAAAACATTACATCTGCCCCTGGTGATAATAATGAGAGCTCAGCGCGAGCGGCCGGATGAGACACGGAGCGATGCGTCCTGCTGTTTCTAAATAATTCATCCAAAGTCTGATTAAAGCTGAAACTAACACAAAGTCGTCTGTAGAAGTCTAAAGAAGTCACTTTCACCTCTGCAGATGTGTCTGATTGAGTGCTGTGGCTGTCAAACACTCAGCTGTTCTACAGTCAAAGTCCTTCACTGCATTTGGTTCTCCGCAGCTATTCTTATTATCATTGGCTGCTCGTGTTGTCTGTCAGAACAGGGCTGGAATCTATCGACCCTCTAAAACTCCTAATCTTGATGAAAAGAAATAAAGGCCTGCATGACTTTCTGTTCCTACCCAGGATCCTGTCTCTGCGCTGCAGCTTGTAGGTGTCTTTGCCGCGGCAGAGGTTGTAGATGAAATAGCCGAGCTGGTCGACGTGCTCCAGGCGCTCCGTCACGATCATCTCCTCATGGAGCAGGTACGACTGAGGCAGGTAGGTGCCGGCCTGCACAGAAACGAACATAACAATCAAAACGTTATTCATAATCACCACTGATACCAGCTGACCATTAAATAAAATTTAATTTAAAATATCAAATTGTAATATATAATTATGACTATTATTAATGCAGTTTTTCTTGATATTTTCCCCTAATTGTTCAATGAATTTCTTCTACTTTTTTTTTCTTTTTTTCGGATTTGCAGAACATTTCGTGCCATGGTGCTGTATGCCTTTTCCCATAGTTTTGAAAGACATCAAAACAGAGACAAATATTAATTTCATTATTCAATCACAGAAAAAGGAGTCATGTTGATCAGCGGAGGCCTGTGAGGTCGGGGTCAAAGGTCAAACCGTTACCTTGACGTTGACGAGCAGCTCCAGGAAGTCTCTGGGAGGCATAACGATGGAGGTGTTGAGCGGGATGACGTAGCACTTGTTCAGGCTCAGATCCAGGTAGGCGGTCAACCTCTGAGGACACAAGACAAACATTTACACACCAACAAAACTAACATTTACAAAGCTGCAGTATTTTCTTTTTTCAACACAAAAATAAACAGGATTTTTTGAATAGAAAGCCTCGATTTTCCTGAACAGCAAGAAAAAAAATCAAGCTTTTTTCCACAAGAGAAACTCTCCATGTTCACCTGTTCTGACAAATTAACTCTAGTCCTTTCAGTTTATTAGCTGATGGCTTTTAAATCCAGCATGCATGAACACTTAAAGCTGATTTTTCACATTAAAAGTCTACCAGCCTATCTACTATTGTTGGGCTTTTAATGTGAAAACACATTTTTGCCAATACATTTTCATGACTCTTCCATGGCCACACTTTCCCTGAAACAACCACTGATAGTACTCATCGACTCATTGTACTTTTTATATAATAGCTTTTTGAAATATACATTATTTTTGAAAATAAAATATCTTAGGGACTGTTTGTTATTTATGGGGGGAGGGGTGGGGGGGGTGATGCTAAAAGGAGGAGGCATGCCAAATATTTTTTTTAAGAACTGGGGAGGGGAATATGACTTTAAACGGCTGTATTTTGTATTTATTTCGCTGACAATATGTAAAGAGAACATGCCTTTGAAGGAATGTGTTCTTAAAAATAATTTTTTTTGACAATTTTTTGGCGATTATTTTTCTTTAAAAACTACCAAAAATTACGTCTCCAAAGGGTTTATGTAGTTTTTCAAAAACTTCTTCAGGAACAGAAATAGCTATAAGCAAATTCTATGTCTGTCCAGGTGTTTCATGACCGTATGAACCCTGATTTATTCCTCTTTTATAAAATGTTTTATTCACCTGAGTATAATTTAAATATATGTGTGGTCTTCTAAATATTAATTCATCAGTCAGCAGGTGTGATTAGTAATGAATCATTTCAGTCCCGTGTGACTCAGACAGCGAGCAGCGGCGGATCCGTCTCACCCGCTGGAAGTCGTGGACGATGTCTGCCGGGTCTCCGTCTCCGAACTCGGGCACGGGGACGTTGATGAGCTCCACCTGCTCCTTCTCCAGCACCCGGATCCGCTCCTCCAGCTGCCGCAGCTGGAAGTGGTTAGGCAGCTCCACCTCCACCTGCAAACCAGTTCAGCCAGTTAACCAACCAGTCAGTCACACAGACGGTTACTCTGACAGTTATTGCTTCTGTTTACTCACCAAAAAACTTACAAAGAACATAAATGAATATGCAAATAAAGAAATAAACGCAGATGTTAGGACCTCCTACCTAGTTAAGATGCAGCCACAGAAATATAGAAATAAGTAACTTTAGTTTAAATGTCAAAATGTAAATATCAACTTCTATTTATTCATTCATGCATTTATAAAATTATCTTCAGATTTATTTCTGTATTTTTTATTTCTTTCTGTATTAGTTTATACATTTATTCATTTATACTTCTTTCATTTTTAATCCACCAGAGTTATGATTTGCTAATAAATATAATCAAAATAACTTGGATTAAAAAAAAGGCCCCTTCAAGGTACACACTAAGAAAATACAAATCAAACATAATTAAACAAACAAATGAGATGAAAATTAAAAAATATATATATAGTACAGACAAAAAAGGGGAAAACGTAAAAAAGTACACAAAAAAACTCTCTGTACAGCAGTTTGGAAATAATAAACTAAAACATAAAGTGAAGATGATCTGAAGTCCAAACTAACATGTGGCGTCTCTGCGTGTTAACAGATTTAAAAGAGTTCAGACTGAAGTCAGACACTGAGCTCGTCAATTAATCAATCAATCTGTCTGTAATGATTAATTATGAAGAAAAATCACTTCCTGTCACGTGTTGTGAGCACAAACGTCATTGAAACTGAAGTGATGATGTGATGTTGAGCTTCTTACCTCCTCTTCCTCCGGGACCATGAAGTCTTCCTCGCGGTAGTTCACCCCGCACACAAACACGTGACCCTCCTGCAGACCAGGTGACACAGAAACAGAAACAGGTTAGTAAACAGTAGAAAGCAGCATGGAGGCCAGTGGAAATGTTGCTGCGGTTAATATTTCTTTTTATATCTCTTGATCAAACTCACTGCAGACTTATTTGGAACAAATTTGAGCCGCTTGGACGGAGACAGACGGTATTTTGTGGCCGCCTGTCATTGCGTCACAGCAGCAAAGGGGCTCTGATCAGCGCGCAGTGGGAAAGGGGCTTTCCTGTCTTGTTAAATGCAACAATTTTCTGGGTGTGGTTTGTATATAAGCCAGTATAGGTTTCTACCACACCCTCACATGTACTTTTCATACGTTTTATCCTCGTTGAGCTTATTATTATGTGAAACAAATAAAGTGAAGTTCAAATCACGAAATAAAAATGATAAAAAATCACATAATAAAACTAATTCAGGGCAGAAATACAGCTAAATTACAAACAAGTGTTGACGGGGAACAGAGATATTCGTGTAGACGTTCACAGCTGTGTTTTTTAATTTTACTGCTTTCTGTTTCATGTGATTCCACTTTGCTTCAGTTTTAATCTCCATGTTTGGAGTGGTTTGGTGTTCTTTAAAACCGGCTCGGGCACACGAAAACAGCTCACAGCAGTTTACCTGCTCCAACACGTCCAGTTTGTAACAACTTCAAATTTCATGGCAGTGATGTTGTTTTTGTACTGAATCGACAACTGAAATCCTCTTACTGACTTCATCCGATGTGTTTTAATCACCAGGATACATGAACAAATGTCAGAACTTTTCCATGACTTTTCACAACCCCAGTTTTTTTTCTTGCCCCACTTGCCCACCATTTTTCCAAACATATTACTTTCAAACTCTTCAAATTCACTGTTATGTTACCTTAATTTAATTTATTACACAAAACACATTTGCATGATTTTTTCAAAACTTTCAATGTTTTTTTTTTTTACTAATTCCATGACTTTTCCAGGCCTAGAAAATGTGAATATGAACCCTGTATTATATTCATTTTTAATTTTCTGAATTTATTGTTTATGCTGTACACAGTTTGTTATGAAGCCTGTGATGTCGTGTCTCCACAGGACTTTTTTGGTGCCGCCTGCGTCCCCCCTCGGGGCCTTGGCCCAACAACAAGCAAATATTAAAGCTGCGTGTTTTCCTGCCTGAGGACTAATCTGCGTTCACTGATCCTCTGATATTCGACCGTCGTTAAATTTACCTCTTCTTCCTGCCCTTGTTGGGGCTGGTAGCTCACCTCCAGGATGTAGTAGCGGTACAGATACGCTCCTCCGACCACGACTCCAGACAGCATGAGGGCGAGACCCAGGCACATGCACCAGCACCAGGCCCGGGACTGGTGACGCACCGGCAGAGCCGCCTCCGCGTCCTGCACCACAGAAGAAGAAGATGACGGGTGATTAGATGTGAAAAAGCGTATGCCGCGTTTATTGAACCGACGATCAGTCGCGTAATAAAAATACCAAATCCTCCAAAGAAGCAAATCACTCCGCATCCTTCACTGTGCACTTGTGTAAGCATATTAAAATGACGGCTACAAAAGAACGATTCACTGATTTTTCTCCCAAAAAAGAGCAACAAGAATCATTCACAATGTCGGATATCGGAATCACACAAACACATATTTATATTTTTTTACATTTTTTTATCTTGAAATAAACATCATGTTGCATGTGAGAGCTGGTTGATAAGGACGACAACATATCAGTTGATGGTTTCAATATGAAAACAAAATATTTTGGTTTTTGCACTTAATCCTAAAAATGAACAATAATATTCCACAATACGTCCTAAAATCCTAAAAACATCCTCAAATCCTAGAAATCTCCTAAAACCCAAGAAATGTCCTAAAATAGTAAAAATGTCCTAAAATCATAGAAATGTCCTAAAATCATAGTAATGTCCTAAAATCATAGAAATGTCCTAAAATCATAGAAACGTCCTAAAATCCTAGACACACAGCAGACAAACATGAGCGTTTGGACTCTGTCCAGCAGGATAAAGAAGCAGCTTTTTCTCAGAGCGGGTCGAGACTCGTCTCCTGACTCGTCTCCGACTGCTGCTGAAAACACAAACTCTTTCTCACTCAGAGAAACTCGTCTGAAGATAAACAGCCAGTTTAAGTCACTGAAGTGAAGCTCTCGTCTTCTCGTCTTTGACTTTCATCACGTCACATTAACTGAAAACACGAGCTGCGGTTTCACCGACAGGAACTCTGACTAAAGCTTTTATTTTTAACTCACACTTTTCCTGAATTCACAAAGGAGTTTTAGTGAGAATGTGTATGAATCACTGTCAGTGTGAGAGAACAGAGCCGCAACCACGGATGGATCACCAAACGGGCCGACCGTGCACAGGCCCCGGGGCCCAAAGTGCCCCACTGGCTGCACCTGCAAAATCAGGGTTCCTACAGTTCAAGGTAAGTTCAGGGTTCCCACACATATTCATGGACAAAATTTAAAAACTTCTTCATGACTTTTCAAGGATCCATGTTAATTTTTTTGGTGTCCCACTTTGTGTCCGGCATTTTATTAAACATCAGAATCAAACTCTATTCAAACATATTCTGTCAGCTAACAGGAAAACATGAGAAAAGAACGCAGAAACGTACGGAAACAAAACCTCGTCACACATCAACGTACGTCTGAGCTACAGGACACGACATTTGCCGTTATGTGATGTGGAAGGTTATCCGGGGCAAAAACAGGAACATTTTCATTACCAACAACATTTCATGACTTTTCCAAAACTTTACTGATTGTTTAAACCTTTGACAACTGAATCGACATCAGTTTTCTTGTGCTGCGTTCAGACGCCTTTCGTATGCATTTAGAGCTTTGAGCCGTGAGTAAACTGGTTTGATTTCTTCTGAAGATTTGGCTAAAAAGACAAAGAGCAAGAGATGTCCTACAAATTCCAAGAAATCAGTTAAAGAAAAAGACCCGAAAATTAGTTTTTTAAAAAGGAGAGAAAGAGGGAGGATTATTAGAAGATGATAATAAAATTGGAAAATGTCCAAGAAAACTAGAATTATATCTCTTCTATGTATTGTTAAATGTTTATTTATTATTTAAATTTTTTTACTTTTAATTGTCAAAAATTTAAAAAAAACTTTCCTTTTTGTGCTAAATTTCAGGTAATTTTCTAACTTGTCCCGGTGTTTGTGAAAGAAATCTAGCCAATTTGCTCAGATCAAGTCAAAAATAATAAAAAACACTCCTCACAAACTCCCAAAACCCTTAAAATTGCTGTTTTTTTCAGACCAAAACTTATAAAACTATAAAACTTACTTCAGTTTATTCTGATATTTTACAGGGAAAGAAGCTGACAAAACAATTTATGACATTTCTGCAAAATTTCTGCTTCAACAGCTGATTCATCAACTTCTTCTTCTCCAGTTCTGTAGTCAGCTGATTTCTGACATTATGTTTGTGTAAGAGTGAATTTACTTTCCTCACAATGTAACACACCAAAACACACACACACACACACACACACACACACACACACACACACACACACTTCCTCCTGTTGTTCCTGTGCAAACGAGCTGCACAGAGCAGAAAATGTCTGCTCCTGTGGTGCTTTTGTTTTGATCCAACAGACTCAACCTACAGACTGAGGGCCAAATCTGGCCCCCGGCCCCTGAGTGCCGGACGGCCCCCCAACCGTTTTCTGATTCACAAGATAAATAAAGTGATTGACACTTTGAATTGTTTTTTTCCTTTTAGCCTCCATAAGGTGTCAGAGACATAAAACAACATCAAAACAGAGCTTGTTGATCAAAAAAAGAGCCAGAGGAGGATCCCCCACACCCCCACAGAGGACACAGCTGAGACACTAATGTCCTGGAAATGTCCTACAATCCCAGAAATTTCCTGAAATCCTCAAAATGCCCTTAAATCCTAGAACTGTCCTAAAGTCCTGGAAATGTCCTAAAATCCTCGAAACATCCTCAAAACTTAGAAACAACCACAAAGTCTAGAAATGTCCTGAAGTCCTTGAAACATCCTAAAGTCCTGGAAACATTCAAAAATTGGATTAACATCCTGAAAACCTAGAAATGTCCTGAAGGAACAGCTTTGCAAACTGATTACAATAAAATTTACATTTATGTAACGTGTTCGCAGAGCATCTCTTTACAAAATAAGACAAAAACCCTGAGCCTCTCATCAGCTAACGCTAAAATCTTGATCAAAGTGGACAAAAAATGTAAATTATTTTTTAAGAAGTGTGAGTTTAGTATTGTACCGATTGTATTCAAAACAGATATATAAAACTGTCGGTATTTATTCTGTTATTTACAGACGTCTTTCTTTCCTCGTCATGAAACATATTTCTTGCACACAGTCGACCTCTGGTTTAGTGTGAATATTCGTATTTTCGTTTGGCCAGTGAAGCCTCGCCGTCCGAGGAAACACAGCTGTTATAACTTGATAAAAGTGAAGCATGAGTCAGTGTTTCTAAAACACCTCGGCTACAGGAGGAAACTGCAGGGTGGCCGCTGAAAAACTGACAGTCAGCCCTTTCTGACCTTCACGTCAGCTCACAGAAAAAAAACACAAAAAAGACAAAACCCCCTGTAACGTTTCTTTTTTACTGTCAGACGCCACGTGAGGCGGAGCGAGGAGGAGCGCTGAGGAAAGAGGAACCAAAGAGCGGCTGTTTGAGGACAGGAAGAGAGAGCTTAGAAGTGCTGAGCGGCCAACGGCGGCGCTGTCAGACGATGTTCGACAGGCCGAGCGGCTGACAGAGACACTAAAAGGAACATTTCCTGAGGCTGTGAGCCTCGGCTCGTCTCTGCCGAGTGGACGTTTGTCCCAGTCGCTCGCTCTCCTGCTGACTCACGGGCAGAGGAAAAACAGGAAGTGAAAGCAGAATAACTTGGAAAGCAGAAAAGGATGTTTTTCAATTAACATCTTCAGCAGACACACAGAATATTAAGCAGCCCAGTTTAGAGACTCTGGCTCTGACTCTGAAACTGTCAGGCAGGTGTTGATCACAACTTTCATTTGTAGTTTAAGGCAAGAAAGTCAGATTTTAACAGGGCTCCCACACACAGAATTTCAAAGCTTTTCCATGACTTTCAAGGACCCATTGTTTTTCTTGCCCCATTTGCTCAAGCGTTTTTCAACCATACAAGAATCAAACTTAATTTCAGCATCTGACCTGATGTGTTCAAGGACCACTGAAAGAAAATATGTCTTAAAAAAACAAAAACAGGAAAGTTTTCTGACAAAGTTTTCTAGAAAAATCACCCCCACTTGAAAAAAAGCCAAAAATATTATTAAAAAAATTGTCAATACCTTAAGAAACACTTTCCAAATCTTCTATAGAAACCCTTTAAATAAAGAAGAAAAAAATCCGCCCAAGTTTTAGGTTTCCATAAAAATCACCCAAAATTGGGGGCCCCGATGGATCAGTGGATAGAGCGGGTGCCTCATGCATGGAGGCTCGCTGCAGCGGCCACGAGTTCGATTCCGGCCTCGGCCCTTTGCTGCACGTCGTCTCCTCTCTCTCCCCCTTTCACACTTCACCTGTCTATGCAATAAAGGCAAAATTATTTAAGAAAAGAGACTGCCAAAAAGTTGAGGAAAAAACCCCCAAATCTTTTAGCGAAAACATAAATCTTTTAGCGAAAACATATCTTCCAAACCTGTTTTCTTAAAAACAAACAACAAAAAAACTCCTTAAAAAAAAGTTTTCTATCAAATCCAGAGAAGAAAAATCGTCAAAAAAAATCAGTCCAAGTTTTATGTTTTCCAGAAAAATCACCAAAAATGTTTTTAGAAAAAAAGCCCCACATTTAAGAACCCTCCAAATCTTCTTTTTTTTAACATAAGAAATAATAAAAATCCTTAAAAAGAAAAAAAAACCCACTACCACTGAATAAAAAAAAGCCATGGTGAGTAGGAAACTCAGTGTCATGGTTAACTGTTGTGCAGGTTTGCTGTCTCCAAACTCACCGATCTGATACTCAAACTAGGATGTTCGATATCACATTTTTATGATCTGATCAGCACAGCTTTGCATGCTGATGTCCTTTTTATTTATGAGCCCAGTCCACTGATCGCTCATCAGGTCGAGCGTCCTCTGTGGACCACGAGTCAAACTGCTTCAAACTGCCCGTTAAGCTGAGAGAACGTAAACACTGAATCAAACAGCTCGCCACAGTTTGACTTTTACATTTGATGCAGTAATCTTTGTGTTTCGTAACAGTCTCCTGAAGCTTCAGCACCAACAACAACAACAAGACCCGACAGGCCCTCAGACCGACATTTCATACCTTCACCTCACACACACCCTCGTTAACACACTCGTGTGTCAACACAGTAAAGTATGTGGACGTCACACACAGCAGGAACAATGTGTACGCTCAGAAACACACAACCAACCAAAAAGATGTTCAGCTTTATCCAATCGACTGACTGAATGATGACGCTGCAGATTACTCAGAATTACTCATAATACTCCTAGAAAAAAATGTAAAACATGTTTTAGATTAAAATTTCCTTTAAAAGTCTCATTTTGTCCAACTAACAGTCCCAAACATTAAGATATTTAATATTTACTCATATAAAGCAAAAAATACTCAAAATTTGGGAAGCAGAAACCAGTGAGGGTTTTCTATTTTTAATGGATTAAATAGTTTAAATGTTGTTTAATCTTCTTTCAATCTACTCATCCATTCATCCAATAGTATTTCTTTTCAGGGTTACTTTATGATTTGAGCAGTGAATCAGTCCCTCCAAGCAGACTGCAACAGTTCAGGTAAATTTAGCCCCCCCCCCTCCTGTGCAACTGTATTTATAAAAAACTCTTCAATAATAAGTAAATAAAAAAAACCCTCTTAAAATATTGACATTCGCATCATTATCTTTCCGAAAAGCTGCCATGAAAGCAGGCTTTTAAGTCTGCAACAACACAGCCCACCAAATCCTGGAGGGACGGGTAAAATCATTTTCTTACACAAACATTATGCCAAACTCTAACTGTCACAGAGATCCCGAATCAAGCAGTAAATGTGAAAACAGCAGATCAGGGCTGCCGCTTATCAATCTCCAAATTATTTTCTCAATTAAAGTCATAATTGAGCCCAATGTCGGTTATTCATATTTCCTGCATAAAAACAACAGTTGAAAATCAAATAATCGGCTAATTGTTCCAGCTCTTCTGCAGATATTCGAGGTTTAACGACAGTAAAAATGAGTAAATGTGCAGCTGTTTTTAATATGGGAAATGATTCTTGTGAGTTCAGCCTTTTGTATTTTTAAGAAACTGTCAAATCCAACAGCCTGAAACTGATTCACTTCCTCTTCTGCGCTCAGACTGCCTGTCCCTCCGTTTTGATCATTTGTCTCGGCTTTTATGTTAACTGTTTTGGTCTCATTTTGAGAACTCTGTGTGTGTGTGTGTGTGTGTGTGTGTGTGTGTGTGTGTGTGTGTGTGTGTGTGTGTTGAAATAACAGTCAGGATTATCAGATCAGCTTTGTTAAAGTGCATCAAAACAAAAAGTTTTATGGGAGTTTTCCCTTAAACACTCTGGGGGAAGAGTCTCTTCTCGTTCTCATATATATTCCTGTAATATGTGATATATATGTTGTGAATATGTATGTTTAAAACAGTCACTAACACCAGGCAGTGGACACTTCGGCTGGGTGATAATTCAATGTTATTATTTGCTGATTTTTAGGGCATCAACCGAAGACTATCATCTTTTTTATTTGAGTAATACGTTGATTGATATAAATGATATATCTTTGTTTTTTGGACTGTTGTCCAAATCAAGTTTACAGTGAAATGAAGCTGAGAAAAACTGCAAAAAATACACAAAAAGATGCTTTTGGAAATCAAGCTTCATAAAATATTATCAATATTATTTTCTACTGTCATAGTTTTTTTTAAAATTTATTTTCCTTATCATAAATATCAATGTTCATTCATTTTCTGAATTTTAAGCCTTTAAATATCAGGTTTTTGTCATGATGCCACTATGTTTTTATGTGAAAAAAAATCAATATGAGTATATGAGTAGCTACTTTATTTAACTTATAGTAACTACAGTTTATATAATAACACTGTATTTTTGTAGTTAACATTAGATTTAAGGACACTTAAAATATCACATTATTTTATAGCCATATCGCACATCCTTATTCAGAATCTGAACAAATGCTCAACATGTTTCAGTCTTGCAGTAAATGTCTTCATGTTGGACCAGCCTGCAGCATCCTGAGCGTCTGTCCACCTGAGAGCAGCTTGTGTGTCTGTCTCTGTGGACACAGGTGAGTATCAGTGTCCAGGACGCAGCTTTGGTTTCACTGAAACTCCATCCTCTGCTCTCAGCTGCAAACAGCCGACTCACACTGCGTTCAAAACTTAACCAGGAAAATCATCACTTTCCACAATCCGTCAAACTCTTACAAGTTCTGCCGCAAACACACAAAGTTTTAAAAGTCATTTCCATGAACGACGGTGAGGCCACACCGATATATTCTTCTGTCATCGTATTCAGGTCTCTGCAACATGACGCTAAAACACAAACAAAAACAACGCCTGGTTCTGCTGACTCACTGAAAACTGACACAAAACTGACAAACACGTCATCAGCCCATAAAACGCAAATTCCAAACAAACACAAGAGCGGTTATTATAATAATCCATGAAATCAGCAAAATGGAAACTAAAGCGAAACTGAACTCCGACACCAACTGAAATATTTAATGTCCTCCACTCCCCTTTCTGTGTCTTTAAACCCGTTTGACCACAAATATAAAATGACCAGTTTAGAGAAATTCTTTCACAAACTTGAGCTTCAACTTGAGTTTTATGGCTTAAAAAGTAAAAAAATCAGGAAAAACCAAAATCTAAAAGCTAAATTCAACTCAACTCAAGATTTTTTTAAAAAAGTCCTAAAATATTGATGACATTAAATATGATTTTACAAAGTGGAACTAAAATGAGAGTGCACAAAAGTAGAACACATGAAGAAGTTACACGTTAAGGAAATTACCTGAATTTAGCACAAAACAAAAGAAAAAAAACCCAGTAATAATAATAATAATAATAATCACTGTGGAAAGTAAATATGATTTCACAAAGTGAAACTAAAACAAACATGGCTATAAGTAGAGCTGCAACTGATTATTTTTATTAAAGCTTAACCCTTTGAAACCTGAGTAAACTGGTGTTAAGTTCCCAGTTACAGGAAGATTACCTGAAATTTAGAAAGTAAGTAAATATGATTTCACAAAGTGAAACTAAAACAAACATGGCTATAAGTAGAGCTGCAACTGATTATTTTTATGAGCATCGGACATGTCTGCGGTGGGTGAAGGGTGTCTGGGTCTCTGAGCTGCTGGGCGGGGGTGGTGGGGGTGGCGGGGGGAGGTTGTATATCTGCCTGGTCGGTTAATCTCCCTCCTCTTGAGTTTTAGTGGTCGGCGCCGCTGCAGGAGGCTGCTAAGTCTCTGCGGCTGAGTCTCTATCTGCCTGATTAAACCATAATCCTTTTCAAGCAGTACACATGCCTCAGACGACAGTCAGAGGACACACAGGAGGAGAGCAGCAGCTACAGATCTGGCCTCTAATCCCAAAATGTGGACAGGTATACCATCAACTCACACCTGCTGTCTTTACCTCTATAAAACATCCATCTGCTGCAGTTTGGTTGTGTTTTTGTCCCAAAGGCACAGTCAGCCAGCAGAGGAGGAGCTGTGAGATTTGCATGCAATAAGTTTCTAGCAATAGTTTACATATTATTTCCATCTGTGAATGAATCACCTGCTGTAAAACAAGCTCTGACCTGCCTGCACAACAGCAAAACTCAGTGCGACAGACACTGAACCCTGTTCGAGTAATGATTACGATCATTCACTGCGTATTATTTGGTCTATGAAATGTCGGAAAGAAATCACTCAATCACAACTTCTTGAAGCCCAACACAACGTCTTCGAGTCCAAATTTTACACCTGAGATGGAGAATAATTACTGTGAGCTGTAAATTCACCACTTCTCAGCAGAAGAGAGACGATAATGTTATCAAAAGGCTTTTGGTGACAAGTCTCTCCTCATCCTCCTTCCTGCAGCCTGCATCAAAGACTATTGGGAAATTCAAGATCGCTCACTCTGCAGCAAAATCTGGGGACCAAAAAGGCCCTAAAAGTACACTGCACAGCACACTGACAGGCAAAAAAAACAAACCAAGACTGCTCCATTTGAAGCTGTCTTAGCGACTGAGGGATCGCTGACTGATAATTTGCAATATCTGACTTTCAAGGGGCAGCCCTACAAAATATTTGCCAATTAACCCCCTCTGAACCGATTATTTAACCCTAAGGGCCCGCTTTAATAACACACTCATACCGCTCTGCACACCAAATACGCTTTTTAAAAACAAGCATTAAAAAATATCAAACATTAATATGATTATCTACTTTCATTGAGTTTATGATTTAACAAACATTAGTCCTAATCATAAAAATCAAATATTCATTAGTTTTCTGAATTTTAACCATTTAAATGCCAGGTTTTTGTTGTGATGCCACTACGTTTTTAGATGAAGAAAACACAAAAAATGAATTATTTTTAATATACAGCATGCTAAGTAGATTATTTAGCTGCTGACAGTCTGGGATATGTCAGTGATCAGCAGCTACATTGACTGTGACAGGTCACCTAGTGGAAATAGCATGTATTTCCTCCATATGCCAAATATGGTCAAAATGACCTCATCAGGTGGAAAACAGTCAAAATGACAAATTCAGAGTCAAAAGCCCAGAATAACACCCAGAAATAATACAAGTCCTGTTTTTCTGCTTTGATGGCTGACACACTGTTGCTGTATTTATCGTTTTATTTTACAAAAACACTGATGGTTTAAAGCTTAAAAACATGAAACTTTTACTGTCAAAGCCTCGTAAATTTAACAGTAATTTGTGATGACTTTTATGTGTCTGCCTGCGTCAGTTTTTCCACCAGACACAATTTAAAATAAAAACAAGTATCGTATGCCGCACATATAAATATAAGTCAGTCAAACACATTATCAGCACAGTAACAGGAGGTCAGCAGCAGCACGTCTTAATAAAGCTTCCTTCCTGCGTTCACAGCGTTTCTGAATATATCCGGCAGCTCCTATAAAACCGCATTTATAATTCAGACGCCTCAACAGACTCTCGCACCATCAGCAACTCACTCACAACCATTTCACTGCTCCAACAACCACGTTTACCCAACGTTTACCTAACTGGCTTCATGACAGATAATTAATAAACTCACATTTGGGGAATAAGCAAGTTCTCATGTAAGACTTTTAAATTACAGCCTCACAAAGACATGATTTTTTTCCTCATGAGATAAAAGCACTCTGTGATGGGAAACAACTGATTAATTCACAGAACATTACAAACATTAATTTATAGTCAAAAATCAACGTAACTCTGCAGGTTTTAATCTCATTTCGATCAAACAAACAGCTGCTGTCGGCCAATCAGGCTCCAGTATTCTGAGAGCACTTCTGTTTTCATAAAATACATAAATAATTATATCAATAAATAAATTATTTGAAATGTTTTGATATTGTTTTACACATTATTCGAGCCTCTTTATCATACAGAAATTATATTTTTTAAATAAATGTTGACTGTTGTTTTACACAAACGAGAACTTGGTCGGTATAAATTGAAAGTCTACAACTAAATAATTAAATTTCTGCATATTTCACGGTTATAACTGACAATTATTTTTGAACTGATTATTATTCTGATGTTTGTCTCACCTGATACATTTAACCTTATATGTACTATAGGTATAGTACCTTATACTATATACTATAAAATTACCAAAAACTTTAAAAACTAAGAACAGTATATAAAATAAAGATTTGAAAATGTATTATTGTTTACAAACAAAGAAGAAGTTATCCAGTATAAAGTTAAGTCTACGATTAAACAATTAAGTTTCTGCAAATTTCTTTCATGCATTCATTTCATTTTTTTATATATCTTTCTTTCATAAACATTGGGCAAAAGCCTACTTTACAACATATAGATAAAAATGTTCAGATAAATATAACTTACAAATTCCTTCCTGAGGTTTCTTCCTCTTTTTTTTCCCCGTTACAGGGGTTCTTTTTGGGAGTTTTTCCTCGGGTGATGTGAGGGTCTAAGGGCAGAGGGATGTCGTACACTGTAAAGCCCTCTGAGGCAAACCATGTTTTGTGATAATGGGCTATATAAATAAAACTGACTTGACTTGACTTAAAATTGTTACAGAAAAAAACTTTCATCTGTATTTGTGTGTATTTATTTGTTTGTTCTTTTTTTAAATTTTTTTTTTCTAATTTCTTGCTCATTTTTGGGCTGTTTCTTATCAAGTTGCTCTTTGCCGTCTTCCCGTCTTTTTGAACAACAACGGGTCAATCAGCGGTGATATTTCACACCCAGCCTGAGCTGAAGTTCATATGAGAACAGACGTGAAAAATGACCTTTAATGAGCGCCGCCTACACACACACACACACACACACACACACACACACACACACACAGATCTGCCTGTCGTGTACCAACAAAGCGTGAACGTTAACCTGGATTCACACGCTGCTCACGGAGCCTGGGCTGAGCCGCTGATGTGATCTTTACTACACGGAGCTGACAGCGGTGTGACGCGTTAATGTGCTGCAGCATAAGCTCACCTTCAGCTGAGCCGTCTGGAGGATATTTTCAGGGTTTTCTCTGCAGAAATAACGGCACCTGCTGAGTTTATGTAATAAACTTTTAATTTTTTAAACTGCTTCAATGATTAACTGATAAATAAGTCTATCAAAGAAGATTTATCAATGTAACAATCATTTAAATTATCTTATCAATTAAATTGTTAAAACATTTCCTTTTTTTTCATTGTGCATCATCGGAATTTAACTCTTTAAACGTAGCACAAAAATGATGTCGATCCAGTTTTCAGACGCCTTTCGCAAGCTTTAAAATCTGAGCAGATTGGTTTGTTTTTATTTTAAAAAACATGGGATAACAGGCAATGACAAACTTGGCAAGAAATTTTACGAAAATTGTGGAAAAATCAGTAAAGGGGTTAAAAAAATTAACCTAAAAATTTGTTCTAAAAAGAGGGGAGGATTTTTAGAAAATTATCCAGAAAAGTTTATTTATAATTATAATAATTTTATATCTAAAATTGTGACACAGGAAACAAATGATAAAATATACAAAATAAATACTTTTTTAAAAAAATTTCAGCACATTCTGTTGTTTTTGTTTTTGACTTTTTTGACTTATATTTGGGAAATTTTCTTGAAATCTCTTATACTGCTGAAACAAGTAGCTGATAAATAAACTAGAAATAACTAACAAATTAAGCAACAGATTAATCAACAATGCTAAAATGAAGCCTCACATTTTACAGTGTAACCAAATGAGGATTTTAAGACGTCTTAATACTTTCTGATGTAGGATTTAAAGTTCAACACAGAAACAAAAGCTGACTAATCGTACTGTTTCTAAATCTGAGCGGAGTTGATTAAAGATCGGATCTTTAAACTCACAGAATCAGCACACTGACAGCAGGAGAGGAGGACTAATGTTCATTTGCACAAAGTCAAGCAGATAAGATGCTGATTAACTCCAATGATCTCTGAATTAATTACGAGCCGACACAAACGGACAACTTTTTAAAGGCTCAAGTTTGGACCCTTTAATTATTTGAGAAATCACCCCAGTTTTAAATTACATTTTTGCAGAAAGATTACGTTTACTTTTATTTACTACATATATTTTGAGTATTTGTGTGGTTTTTTACAGTGTTGTCAAAAATATTGATTTAATGATACATATTGATTCTGAATAGTTTTATGATATTTTCTGCTACTAACCAAAGAACAGAAAGTCATCATTGTAATGTCATAGCTTTGGTTTAGTTATCTTTACTTATTATATCTTTAATAATAATTCAAAGTTCAATGTTGATTTTTCTTTTGTACTTTCTTTTAATCCCCCTTTCTTCATTTTTCTTTGTGTTTTGTACAATGTTATTAAAATAACAATAACCCTAACCCATAATAAATAAAGTCCTTTATGTCAATTTCCCCCTTGGTATAAAAAAAAATTATTAAATATGGACATTTCATATAAATGTTAGAAATTCCATATTGTGACAAAGATAGCTATTACTAATTTTACTTGTAACCGGGTATTTCTGCACTGTGGTATTACTACTTTTACTGCAGTAAAGATCTGAGTATTTCTCCCACCACTGCCTGTATTTTTTCTGCATCAATGAAGTGACCTGGATCTTAATGTCCCACAGGAAGAGACCGGCGTCCCTGTTTGGACACACTCGGCACGTCTTACTCGGGGAAAAGCTAAAGAGAGCGTGACGACACGCTTAGCCGAAATTTTTAGCTCGGTCTATTTTTTTGTTGCTATAAATGACGCGGTGACGAGCTTAAACTGATCGGTTCAACTCTGTTCAACTCTGTTTAACTCGTTAAAGACGGACGAACACAAACAGCCGGCAGACGAACACAAACCGCACAGGAACCCACTGAGGAAGTTCACGAAACACACGATGCAAATTAATGTTTAAAGAGCAGAAAACAAAAAAAACAAAACAGAATGACATTTGCTCGTTTGTAAAACAAGCAAATGTATATATGTACATACATTATAAAACTATTATCTACATGTTTGATCTGCATGTTAAAAACAGGAATTTAACTAAAAAAAGAGAAAGAAAAGCAGAACAGGAAGAGAAGAGTGTGAGTGAGACGCCAAACAGAAACTAAAAATCATCTGAGGTTCAGACACTGAAACCACCGTGTTTAAGCTCGTGTTGTGTAAACTACACGGTGCAGCCATGACGTTTGCTGTAGCAATCGTCAATAAAGGTGAACTTTTGGGTGCATTTACGGTTTAACCCTTAAAAGCCGGTTAAATGTTACACACATTCGGATCGCTCTGCACACAAAATCAGGCTATTAAACACATTAGACATCAACATGATTTCCTACTCTTTTTTTGACCAACATCAGTCCTGAATAAATGACATTAGTCCATAAATATAAGATATTCATTAATTTTCATAATTTAAATTATTTGAAATGCCATGTTTTTGTTTATGCCACTATGTTTTAAATGAAACAAAAAACAAAAAAACACACACACAAAATAAATTATGAAAAAAAGATTATGACGGCCTGGGATATGTCAATGATTAGCAGCAACATTGATATTTAATCATTATTATTATTTTATGCAGTGTCAAATACTCACACTCATGCGCCTTTCAAATTCAGGCTATAAAAATATTATACATTAATATAATTTTCTACTTTCATTGAGTTATTTTTTAACCAGCATCACTCCTAATCATCAAAATCAAACATTCATTAAATTTAAGATTTTTAACCATGTAAATACCAGGTTTTTGTCATGATGCCACCATGTTTTTAGATTTAGCTACATTGACTGTGACAGGTCACCTAGTGGAGATAGCATGTATTTCCTCCATATGCCAAATATGGTCAAAATGACCTCATCAGGTGGAAAATAGTCAAAATGACAAATTCAGAGTCAAAAGCCCAGAATGACACCCAGAAATAATACAAGTCCTGTTTTTCTGCTCTGATGGCTGTGGGATCAAAAATGTCAGTTTGAATGGGTTTCAATGGAGCATTTTTGGAGCTTCAGTTTCCACAGTGTATTTTAGACTTATTGTAGGAGCTGAGCTGCAAATTCACTGATTACACTCAAATACACAATCTGGACTACATTTAGGACACATGCATCAACACACACACAATTATCACAACAGGAAGAAGAAAAGAGACTAAAATGAGACAACAGTCTCTAAAGGGTTAATAACCTCCCACAGTGCCAGACGTGTCGGGGCAGGGGAAATCCATTCACACAAGAGAGGTGATTCTTATCATCTTCGAGTCTGAACTGACTGACCTCAAAAACGTCATGTTTACAGAAAGAAAAAGTCCGACCTCAGAGGCGCAGAGTGGCAGCCGAGCACACTGGAGGCGTAACGCTCATCCTCATAGAGGGGCAACATTTGGGTGTATTTTTGGATTCCATAACTTATTAATCAGCTGTGCAAGAGCAAAGCATTAATGTAAACAAATCAGTGAGCTCCAGCACCACGATACGAAGCCAACAACTCAATAACAAGTCTGCAGCTGCACAACTTCCTGGAAAACAATGGATTTACTGGCACTGTAGTGTTGTAGAAAATAGTAAAATTCATAATACTGAATGATTTGTCTTCACGGCTGGAGATTTTCTTCTTTACTCCAAAACATGAAGACCAACTTCTGTTTTACAACATTCAGTCAGTGATGTTGGTCAGTAAATGATGCTTTTAATGAATTATTCTCTCGCAGGCAGCAGACTGAAACATGCTTCTAAATGAATTATTTTAATTAAAATGCACTTGTTTTTCTATTTGCTCAAACAGTGAAACACAAACATGTTTCATTTGCTGTTCAGTGGACTAAAAACACGCCTCAACAGTTTGGAAAAGTGCTTCCTTTCTTATTACTTTATCGAATCCAGCATCAATTCTGAATTCAATTGTAGGCAAGTTTCCGTTGTAGTTTTGAGTTTTTGTAATTTCAAAATGTGGATAAAACGAGATGACTGTGTTTTATCCACTGAGTGATGTTGTGCGACTTCTCTGCTGATAACATCCCAGTAACCATAACGATGGATGTTCAAAACATCAGCAGCTTTATTTCTATTGCAGCCACCAAACTGGCCATCATTATTTCCAATCCAAGGCCACGTAGGCGTGTTATGGAGCCATGATGGAAAGGCGAGCCCCTGATACGTGGGAGCGGCCACGTATGAGGGATTTCTGGTAGATGTAGTCCACGATTTCACAGAGGAATTGTGGATTCAAAACTTCTGGACGATCCGCTCAACTTATTTTCGAAGTTGACGTGTTTCCAATATTTTATATTCACAATTTGGACAATTTGAGGGCATTTACGTTTTAAGTATGCCGGTAACTATATTAAATATACGCTGTCAGATGCATCGGGGGTGAAGCGTATTTTCCAAACCTCTGTGCTTTTTTAAAAAAAAAAAAAAACACGCAGACTTTTTAAGACGTAGAAATGATGGAGCGTCTGTCATCACGATCGCTCCGTCACAGTTTTGGACTCCACTCAGGAGACAAACGATTATGTGACACTGCAGATGGAAAACACTCCACCAAGAGCAGGAAAATCCCCCCAAACAGCACAAACAGAATCTGCTGCGTTTGCACCCACTTCAATCCCCCAGAAGGAAAACATTAAGCTGCGATTATCAAGATAAGAGCCAGACTGAAACCAGCCCGCAGCACTGCTGTACAGTCTGCAGCCACAGGAGCCACACAGGAAGGCAGCAGATACGCATCACATCACACCCAGCGCACAGCAAAAACCTGCGTACCCACAGTCACTCCGAGTCTGCACTCCACTCCGAAACCTCCCCAACGCTGATCTGTTCTCCTCAGAAACAACCTCCACAAACTATCAAGTCTACAGCTCATACGGGGCTCAGGCAGACAGGGGAAAGCCTGATTCAAGGACATTTCAAGCACTTATTTTCAAGGATGAACTTGTTTTCTCCACAAAACCATCTGTCGCAAAAGAACTGCGCAAATTTCTCAATTGAGCAAACATGCTATGAGGACCTCAAATTGACTGATTATGATTTAAACATTTATTATAATTCAGGCATGTGACAACAGCTAATGAATTCAGAACAGGATTACTACTGAATATTTAAATCTAACTTAGTGGTAAGTATTTATGAGGTGAGGGGGGTGTGGGGTGCAAAAAAGGGGGAGTCATGTCAAATATTTTTTTAAGATCTGGGGAGGGACTTTTTTGTTTTTGATTTTGGCTTAGGGGAAGGGAATACAACTTTAAATTTGATATTGCCTGCAATTTTGGGTCTTTTTTAGAGGAAAAAAACGATAGTGATTATTCTTTTCTAAAGAAATTTTGGTGATTTGTAACAGGAAAAGGGCTTTTTTGTCCTTTAATTTTTTTGGTTTGTTTTCAAAGTTTTGTGTGTTTTTTAAGGAAAAAATGGGAATTTTTGCAATTGTTTTTTGTCTTTAAAACTATTTTGTGGGTTTTTTTTGTCAAGAAAAAAAATGTTTTTTCTTTAAATTTTACATATTTTTTTCTTTACTTTTTTGGGGGGTGAATTTTAAAGAAGATGTGCCGTCCAAGATGGCATGTATACTGTAAAAACAGGAATTATTATTGAATTTTTACATTTCTGACGGTCCTTGGACACGTGTTATTAAACAGGCTTGTGGAACAAAATTCCATGCCTTTTTCAAAACTTTCAGGGTATATTTGGTTTTCGAAAACTTTTAATTGCTAACTGCAGTTAGTTTAAAACATTTATTTAACACGTTTCATAAAATCATTTATCCTTATGTTCTCCTCACAATTATATCGTTGTACTTTTCAAGTTTAAAAAGTCTGATTTTCAACGTATTCCAGAACTTCCAGCACCTTGTTTGAACCCTGCTCATATTTTCTCTGCAGATCTCTCAAACCGAGCTGAAGCTTCCTGTGAACGCCTCAAACTCAGCAGGGCGAAGACTGACGGAGGAGCTGCGGCTCGACTTTACACCGCAGCTCATTATTCATCCAATCAGGCTGCAGAATTAACGTGTGCTCACAGTTACTTCCATATTTCAAAACCAGCACTTCACACAATGATTTCAAAGCAGCTGTTTTTCTCACATTTAGTGCCACATTTTTCAGAAATCACAAACCTACAATTATCGTTTTATGTTTCCTGTCTAACTTTTAAAGACATTTTCCTGAGCATTTGAATCCCTGAAAATCAATTTCTTAACTTTTCCAGGACTCTTATGAATGAGGTGACAGAAAAATAACACACGGAGGATGAAAAACTCAGAAGATCGGCAGCTTTTTTGGATCTAATTTGAATTTCAAACTCAGTTTCCAATGAGTCAAGATGTTTTTGGTGCAGATGATTAGACAAAGTTCTTATTGCAAAATGGACATTTCCTCATCTTATCTGCTTCCTCTTGTGTAAGAATGAGGCACTTTTCACAAGAAACTGTTTTTAAAGTCCCATGTTCTGCTCATTTTCAGGTTCACACTTGTATTTTGGGTTTCTATTAAAACATGATTTCATGATCAGTGTATAATCACACACTGGAGCAGAATGATGCCGTCTGTCAAGACAGCGAGAAACGGCCAATAACATGTCGAGTGTTTTTACACGTAGATGAAGAGCTGTTTTTACAATGTTCATTTTGGTAAAATGTTATTGTGGGTAAATATACTGAATACACTGTGATAAAACAAATGTGTTTTATCTCAGTGTATTCAATATTGAATACACTGAATACAGATATATATATATCTTTGCCTCCTATATATAAAAACACAATTTCCCTATTCTGATAACAATCATATTTTAATTTTATATTTATCTTTTCAATACACACATACATACACACACACACACACACACACACAGATATATATATATATATATATCTCAAATATTTATGAATTGTGAGAATTTAAACTCTGTAAATGCCGGGGTTTTGTTATGATGATACTTTAAGGTGTAGTTAAAACGCATGAAAAATGAATTATTTCCAATATACTACATGCTAAGTAGTTTTTTTGCTGATCAGTCTGGTTTATGTTAATGATTAGCAGCAACGTTGATTGTGACAGAGCACCTACTGGAAACAGCAAAAATTATTATGCCATATATGCATGAACACAGCCAAACTGACCAAAGAATGAAGAATGAAAACACCGTAAATGCACCAACAGTCCCTAAGGGTTACACAAGACGTGGACTTGTCTTTACAATATGGGACTGTTAAAGATCACAGTGAAACAGAAAATGAGACAAAGCAGCTAACACACGAGAAGAGATGAAACAGAAAGTACAAAAGATTTGTCTTAAAACGTGTCAGACCCCGTTTAAAGACGGTTAACAGCAAAAAGGGAAATTAATCAGCTTTAAATTTGATATTCAAGCGAAACTTGGGTAATAACACATTAACACTTTCTGATTTGAGCTACAGAAAGTTACAGACTTCACCGTGTTTTTGTCACGTCGAATTCGTTTTCTGGCTGCAAATAGTGTGAAAAAAAATCACTAAAACTATTACCAATGTTACTTTTGTAACTTGTAAGTCTAATTAACGAGGTTGTATTCACAAAAAAAATAATAAAAAGTTCTTTAAAAATTCTTGACACGTTTAAAAATGGATGGAAAATCGCAGAAGTGCTGTTATAGCTTTAAATCTATGTGACAGAAATCAGACAGGTTAATAAAAAGTAGCTTAAGATGTATAAATATGTTAGAGACAAAATAACAACACTGCTGCCAAATGAGGAAGTGGTCAAACACTAACTACGTAACGAGCATAAAACACAGTTTAAACACGGCAGAAACTTTAGTGTAAAGAGTTAAAGTTACAGAAACAGTGTAAATACGCGTTGTGTTTGGATAAACAGCAGTATTTAGTGTTTTTATAAAATGCGTGTTTGACTCCGAGCAGGAAGCTAACTCGTCGTTAGCTCAGTTAGCCATTTTCTACTCACTTTGTCCTCCTCGGGGATCAGAGTTTCTGCGTCCTTTTTCACATCTTTCTGCGCCAAAGCGGAGCTGAAAGACACTTTCACCATCCTGGAACAGACGACGGGAACCGCGACGGCAGAAAATAACGAGCAAAAAGCGGTGAAACCAAACTGAAAACAGAGACGATTCGCTCCGAAGTGAAGCGGCTGACTTCTCTCCGGCCAAACTGATCCGACGAGCCCGCGTCAAGCACAGGAAGAGCCCCGCGGCACCACATCCGGCCCGCTTTCAACATAAAAGCATTAAACAGCTGAAACCTGTTTCCAAACAAACAGAGACGATGCAAAGACAAAAAATGAACAAAAAGTCTGCAAATCAAAATGAGTCTGCAGCCGGCAGCGAGTCTGCTTTCTTTTCTTTGAGCAGTAAAGTGATTTACTGCGCCACAGAAAATTATACATCCTGATTTTATTTTATATAATAACATTTCATAGTATAAAACAAGTTGGATACTATATGTAGTACTTATATATACACAACACATTTTTTTCTTTTTTAATGCTCTCGTTAATCGTTTGTTCTCTGTACATAGCATACATATCTTTGTTGTTGTTATTGTTTGTATTTTATTTTATTCTACTCTATTTTATTCTATGTTAAGTGTCTTCCTTTGTATATATATTTGCATTATTTTGCCTTTTTAACAAATATTTTATACAGTTACTTATATCACTTATTTGCTGCTGTAACAAAACAATTTCCCTCACAGGATTAATAAATTATTTCTGCTGCAGCTTTTGTTTGATTTGCAGACTTTGTTTTTTTTTTTTTTATCTAAATGATTTCCATTATTAGTACTCCAATAAATTAAAAATCACCGGATATAAAAACAATTCCTCAAAACCAGTTACATAAAACTTTAGTGCTTAATATTCAATAAACCCAAAGTTTTCACACCTGCTTGTATTTGTTTACAGTGCAGACCTGCCACATATATGTCTATGTTTCCAACATTAACCCAACCCTCCATGAGGTGATTTAACCCTTTGAAACCTGAATCGGTATCAGTTTTCTTGTGCTGCATTCAGAGGCCTTTCACAAGTATTACAACCTTTGAAATCTGCAAAAGCAAATTGGTTTGATTTATTTAAAAAACATGGGGAAAAAAAAGACAATGAGCCACTTTCTTTTAAATACTGTTGGATTAAAAAAAAAACAGTTTTTAAACGTTTTTTTTTTCAAAAAGTATTTTTCTTAAAAAGTTCCAAGAGTTATTTAACACAAAATTGTTTCTCTTTTTGTAGATTGTCTCTAGACTTGAATAGTTTACTACTTTTTTGTTGTTTAGACTGCACTGCCAAGAAAAAAATATTAGTGTAACTCCTGCAAAGATTTATTAATGGGCCCATGTTTTTCATGGCTCCAAATGAGGAACTGAGGGACAATGTAATAGTCGCGAATTCTTGGGCTTTTATTTTGAAGTGGAACACGCTGGGGTTCCGGTAAAGTCCCGGCTTCCTGCTGCGGAATTGACGCGGTTAACGCGAGAATGGATCGTCCGAAGGGAGGTGGGCGGGGTCTCCGCTGTACGTTTTCAAAAGCTCGCCGCGGAGTCAACCAATGACAGCAAGTCAAGTCAATTTTATTTTTAAAGCCCCATACTGACAAACCACAGTTTTCCTCAGAGGGCTTTACAGCAGACAGCATCCCTCTGACCTTACACCCTCACGGGGCCTAAGACCCCCCCCCCCCCACAAAAAATGGAAGAAACCCCAGGAAGAGGGGCTGAGGAGGGATCCCTCCTCCAGGACGGACAGACGCGCAAAACATGTCGCAAATAACAATTAAATTACAATAATGACAAAAAAGCAGCGTGTAGTTTCTGGCAGCTGCTTTAACCTGAAGCTTTCTCTAACTGCGAGATTCATATAGTAACGACATAGATTCATGAAGTAACGACATAGATTCATATAGTTTCTCATTTCCTGTGGTTTCACTTTACTGCGGCTCCACACACCCACTGAAGGACAGCTGTGTGTCTTTGAAGTGGGGCTGTGTGAGACACTGATGGACGGTCTGTACAGCTGCTGGTTGGCGGCGCTCCCGGTTTGCAGAAACACACGGGGCGCGCGGCCCACCAAAAAATCAATATCAATCTCTAAGAGTACGCTGTATTTAGAGTATTTTCACCGCTTCATCGCGCCCTAGCGAAGCTTTTTCCTTTGGCACTAATTTTTTTTTCATCCGCCGCCGGTGATGCTGCTGGTGTCTGCTGTCTGACCACAGACTGTAAATAAAGATTTAAAGATGAAATGAATGAAGGTAAAGATTCTTTATATTCAGTCTGTCTGACCTGCAGCTGGATTCAAACACGCAGGAAATCAGACTGTTACATCTGATGTTTCACTGTAAAGCAGCTCTCAACTCACTTTATTTCATTTGACTGAGACCTGCATTTAGTTTGTAACAAGATTTAACAACAACGACGACGACAACGACGACAACGACGACGACGACAACAACAACAACAACAACAACAAACAACAACAACAAACAACAACAACAACAACAGCAGCAGTTCCTCACAGCACCAATAACAGTGTCACGTCCCGCTTCACAGAGACGTGTAGACGCAGAACAGAAGTTTCTTCTCCTGCAGCTGCTGGAGCTTCTGCTAAAGTGTCCACATCTGGACACTTATAGAGGACATTAACCCATTACTGCACAGACAAAGACATGGACCTGCGGCAGACAGTGGAGGACAAACACCTGCTGAGACACCATGACAATGAGAGCGGAGCGGACACCAGCGGAGACATGGGCAGAGACACCCATGGAGACACCAACGGAGACACCGGCGGCGACACTGGCACAGAACGAGAGCCGAGCCGAGCGCACAGTGGCCGCGGAGACACAAGGCAGAACATGAAGAAAGGGCGCTAAGCTAATTATTGTGATGTTGTTTTATTTAGTTTTTTTTTAACGAGAACAGCGGCGGCCCTCCAGCGTGTGGCGCTCTGAACTCTGAGCCTCAGTCTTCTCGCTGCGCTTGCGCGAAGCGTTGGAGCCGCATAAAAAACATAATAAAGAACAACGTAAATTTGACTTGTTATTTTGTTTTCGTTTCCTTGTTTATTTGATTTTTCCTTTCAGGCAAATAATGAGAAAACATGTCTACTTTCCATATTTGATTTACACGGAAAAACAAATTCTCGCTCGTTTTTTAGTTTTCCAGGCGGAACTGAATAACTGAATGAACGGATGATACACTTATTTACAATTTTATGTTTTAGTAACTTTTACATATTTTTGCTTCTCTGAACCATTATGTTGCAATGTTTGGATATACTGAACTTTTTTTGTCAATGGAGACTGGAAAAAAAACTTTACTGTGATGGAGGAGACGATGTGGACACTTTCACTCTGCAGGTCAACAAAGAAACAAAAACACCTAAATGACTCAAATGAGACTTTTAATGCTCAAAAATGCGCCTGACAAGCTGGAAAATCCACATGATCACTGTCAAGAAAAAAGGAAACGTTTCCTGTGAAGTTACACAAAAATATCTTTAAATATCGGAGACTTTACGATAGTAAGTGCTTTTAAACTGAAGGCACAAAAGCTTCAGACTCATTTTCTTAGAGAATTTGACACCCGGCTGACAGGTGCTGTTACTGTAATTCATCCTGCAGGAAGTGATGTGATTAATGTCAGGAGAGCGGCAGAGCTGCACCGTCCTCTTCTTCAGTGGTGTCAGCGGTTCAGGCGTTGAGGAACTTGGCGTGGTGTTTGATGTGGTCGCTCATGAAGGAGTAGATGAAGAAGTAGCTGTGGTCGTAGCCTAGCCCTGCGGCACCAAACACAACATTAATCAGACCCATGTCGCAGTTTCAGCGTGTTTATCTTTGGTTCCTAAATGATCTCTGAATCAAACATTTTTTTAATGGGATCTTTACAACATCTGAAACATAAAGTCAGTTATTAGAAAATTAATCGACACGTTCTCCGGTTCTTTGTTTTTTTTTAGTTTAGTGAAGCACAACATACTGTATTATTGACAGTCGTAGAAACATCCTAAAAACCGAGAAACACCCAAATCCTAAAAAACGTCCTAAAATCCCAAATATGTCCTAAAGTCCTAGAAACATCCTAAAATGGTAGAGACATTTCAAAATCAGAGAAATGTCCTTAAATCCTACAAACGTCCTAATAATCAAGAAATGTCCTAAAACCCTTAAAGTCTGAGAAACGACCTAAAATCTTAAAAATGTCCTAAAATCAGAGAAAATCCTAGAAATGTGTCCTTAATTCCGACAAATATCTTAATATCCAAGAAAGGTCCTAAAATTGGAGATGTATACTAAAATTCCAGTAACGTCCTAAAACCCGACAAACGTCCTACAGTCGTGGGGTCCTAAAGCCCTCATCTTAACACGCTCTGGCTCCTGTGGTACCACAGCGAGGGTCTGAGGTCCCGGTTTGGGATCAGATGTGGACAGTGAGCGGCGCTGCGTGAGTGTCAGAGCGAGAGCGGAGGAACTGACCGGCTGCAGTCTGAAGACGACGGGGATCTTCTTCTTGGAGCAGACGGCGATCAGGTTGTCGGGCAGCAGCTGGCTGGCTGACAGGAACTGATCGTCACGGCCCTGATCGATCAGGATGTCCAGCTGAGGGCCGGAGTACGCCGCCGCCAGCACGGTGGCATCGTACGCCTGAGAGAGACACAGAGGAGTGCTGAGGACAGGAAGCTGCTGACCTTTAACCCTTTGAAACCCGGGCTAACTGGCTGATCCTCTCAAAAACACAGGAGGAAGGCAATGAGAGAAAAAAGGGTGTGCCGAGTGTGAAGGGTGTGCAGGGTGTGCAGAGTGTGCAGGGTGTGAAGGGTGTGCAGAGTGTGAAGGGTGTGAAGGCTGTGCAGAGTGTGAAGGGGTGTGCAGAGTGTGAAGGGTGTGAAGGTTGTGCAGAGTGTGAAGGGTGTGAAGGCTGTGCAGAGTGTGAAGGGTGTGCAGGGTGTGAAGGGTGTGAAGGCTGTGCAGAGTGTGAAGGGTGTGCAGGGTGTGAAGGGTGTGAAGGGTGTGCAGAGTGTGAAGGGTGTGAAGGGTGTGAAGGCTGTGCAGAGTGTGCAGAGTGTGAAGGGTGTGAAGGGTGTGCAGAGTGTGAAGGGTGTGAAGGGTGTGCAGAGTGTGAAGGGTGTGCAGAGTGTGAAGGGTGTGAAGGGTGTGAAGGGTGTGAAGGCTGTGCAGAGTGTGAAGGGTGTGAAGGGTGTGCAGAGTGTGAAGGGTGTGAAGGTTGTGCAGAGTGTGAAGGGTGTGAAGGGTGTGAAGGTGTGCAGAGTGTGAAGGGTGTGCAGGGTGTGCAGAGTGTGAAGCGTGTGCAGGGTGTGAAGGCTGTGCAGGGTGTGAAGGGTGTGCAGAGTGTGAAGGGTGTGCAGAGTGTGAAGGGTGTGAAGGTTGTGCAGAGTGTGAAGGGTGTGAAGGGTGTGCAGAGTGTGAAGGGTGTGAAGGCTGTGCAGAGTGTGAAGGGTGTGAAGGGTTGTGCAGAGTGTGAAGGGTGTGAAGGCTGTGCAGAGTGTGAAGGGTGTGCAGAGTGTGAAGGGTGTGCAGGTGTGAAGTGTGAAGGGTGTGCAAGTGTGCAGGGTGTGCAGGGTGTGAAGGGTGTGAAGGTGTGCAAGTGTGAAGGGTGTGCAGAGTGTGAAGGGTGTGCAGAGTGTGAAGGGTGTGCAGAGTGTGAAGGGTGTGCAGAGTGTGAAGGGTGTGCAGGGTGTGCAGAGCTCTGACCTCCCAGGTGGACCTGTCGGAGCCCAGGTATCCTGAGAAGGCCTTCTGTCCCCAGGGACACTGCATCGGGTTACAGATGGGAGCGAACGCAGAAACAGCCTGCAGGAGGAGAAACCAGATCCAGAATCAGATCCAGAATCGTCGGTTCACATACAAAGAGTCTGACTCCGGTTTGTACAGACACACAGAACAATTTACAGAAAGACAGAAAGTGGCGATGTCTTCGTCCTCTCTGAGGTCGTACATACAGGGTGTCCACTCACTGTCATGGACACAATCTCAAAACGACTTTTCAAGGACCCCGATTTTTTTTTCTTAGCCGGGATTTTTTAAACATATACAATTCAAACTCTTTTCAAATATAATTTCAACTTTCCACCTGATGTACACGAGCACCAATTTGAAAAATCCAACAGTAACTTATGTCATACAGGTTCTGTCTATTATAAATGGTGTCATTTCGGCGATTTTAAAAAAAAAAGTTCTATAAAAATTGCCAAAAAAAAAAAGAAAACGAAAGAAAGAAATCACACAAAACCCTTTAAAGAAAATATGCCTCCCAAACTTGTTTACTTAGAAACACACAAAAATAAAATGAAGAAAACAAAAAAATCTATAATAAAAGCAGCCAAATAAATAAATAAAAGACAAGTCAAACTTTTTTTGGTTTTATTTAGAAAAAATGCCTTCAAAGCCGCGGGCACGTGTTCTTTACAAATCAGCTGTAAAATAAATACAAATTCTAACCATTTAAAGTTGCTAAAAGTGCTTTAAAAATGATGTGACGTGCCTTCGTGGTCAGACATGAAGAGAGAGACGAAACGTGGAAAGAAAACTAAAGGAAAATTCGTGATAAGTAATTATTAAAAAACAACCAAAACGTCAGACATCAAAACAGAAATAAAGCTACGTTACGTCACCAGCTACAGAAAATAAATTCTCCGTTACGTCATATTAATCTAATTTAATTTATTACACAAAACACATTTCCATGATTTTTCAAACCTTTCAATGATTTTTTACAAGTTTCATGTCTTTTCCAGGCCTGGAAAATAAAACTGTGAAAGTTTTCCAGGTTTTCCATGACCGCGGGAACCCTGTACACACTGTATACTACACTCTGCCCCACTCTACTTCACTGATGTGCAGTACCTTGTATTTCCCAGGGTTCTTCAGGGCACAGATGAGCGCCCCGTGTCCGCCCATGGAGTGACCGCTGATGGACACGCGGTCCGGGTCGGTGGGGAAGTTAGCGTCGACCAGTTTGGGGAGCTGAGAGAGACGGAGATCACACAGAGCATCATTAGCTCTGAGTCTGATTAAAAAGGGAAGTTTTTGCACAGATGGAAATCTTTGTAGCTATTCTATGATTTCAGCTAAAAACTGCAATTGTTTTTTTGTGTGATATAAATCCAACGCACCTCCTCGGTGATGTACGAGTACATGCGGTAGTTGGTCTTCCAGGGATCCTGCGTGGCGTCGACGTAGAAACCAGCTCCGGTGCCGAAATCCCAGTTCTCATCCTCCCCCTCGATGTTGCAGCCGCCTGATGCAGGACGGGACACGGTCACCGTGGATTTATACCGCAAGTCTTGATCCAGATTTGTTGCCTGCTGATTAGCAGCTGATTTTTTTTTTTTTTTTTTACATCTACCCTTAAAAGAGACCCAAATTTGATATCTGCGTTTGCACCCCCCTAACCTTTGCTCGAAACGCGGCTGTTTCCACTCCTGCTGTTATGACCTCTGACCTCTTCGTACTTTGAGCTCTTTATTTTCCGCCGGCACTGGAGCCGAGAGCGTTTCAAACCGCGCTCTCACGCTGTGACTGACATGTCCTCAGAAATTTGTTCGTTTTGACATGAATTCAAAAAATAAATAACACCAGAAAATGCTCCCATGAACTTTTATTAAATGACATTTATTGAAGACGTCACACGTGGAGGTAATTTAATAACCGTTCATGGGATCATCCTCTCGTGTGCAGACTTTATGTATTTTTGGAATCTGTCTTGGCTTTGTCCAGCACCGACTCATCCCGACTCTATGAGGTTCACGCTGCTAAAACAGAACCCGCTCCATGTTGGTCAGTAAGAAGTATTTATATTTTTAAAAGGAAATTTATGACAAATGTTTTTAATTTGGCTTCAAATTTGGATAAATGTCATAGCCTTTGTTTTTTTTGTTTAAATAATTGTTGTGTTTATGTTTAAATTCCTGAAATTTATTTAGTTTTTCATTCAATTGATTTTAATTTACTGATTTTTAGTATTTTTATTCATTTATCAATGTAATTTTTAGTCTTGCAAAATGTTAATTGTTGTTTATTTTTGTTTTTCTTTCTTTGTTGTCTGCAGCATGAGTTGCATTGTAAGTAATGACCAGGAAGCATGTGTAGAATAAAAAAAACTCACACTGCTAATTCTGCAGCATCAATTTCAACCTTACCTTTTGTTAAACATACAACACGTGTTACAGGAGATCTGTGTCAACTGATTCTACAAAGAGGTCAGTGAGGAGAATCAGCGTTCAAAATGTGACATTTGAGCCAAAATAAACAGAGCTCATGTTAAAGGTGTGTGTGTGTGTGTGTGTGTGTGTGTGTGTGTGTGTGTGTGTTTTCATACGTGGGCTGGTGTCCGGAGCGACGATGATGATGCCGTGCTCCGCAGCAGGGATCTGACTGCCGGCTTTGGTGATGAAGTTTTGCTCCGTGCACGTCAGACCTGCAGAGAAATGATTTCAAAAAGCACAGAAAACAGTCAAAATTGAGCAGAAATTATCTTTTTTTTAAATTTAATTTAATTTTTTAAATTTTTTTTTTAAGTTTTGCTTTATTTTATTTAATGATCTATCATTATTATTATTATATCATTATCATTCTCATTATTACTAGTATGATCATTGTCACTGTTATTTTCTACTGTCTCTTTGCCGCTGGTGTTTGGCTCCCCCTGCTGGCTGTACTGGTGTTTGCATTTGTGGATATAATTAATCACACCTGAATGAAATTTGTGGCACCTCACACAAAATCCTCCAAACACTTACTAACAAAATGAACAAATAACAATAACTGAAAACAACGTTCATCTGGGAAATGCCAATAAATCTGATGCTGAAAATAGTCCCAATAAAGTCTCTATTTTCCTTCTGTTTCTTTGATAAAAACTACAGAGAGCAGCTGTTTGGGGAAATTACAGATGTTTATAAAAAAAAGTAAGTAATGAAAGTATTGGGAGATAAACATTATGATTTTTTCTTCTTCATGAGTAGCATTTGTTAAAAAATATAAAATACAGAATAAATGAGTTCTGATCGTTTCTTCTTTGTCCGTGGAATTTGTTAACAACAACAGCAGAAAAAGCCTAAAATCAGCCTTTGAGGGTGAAATCTAAGCTTGTGTGCTGAGAGTCACCGCACCAGTAGAGCTTCATCTCTTTAAATAAAATAAAATAAAGTAAAATAAAATAAAATAATTTCCCTCATTGATCAGCAGTCAGTCGTGCCGTCACTCACCAGACAGCCAGTACATGACGGGACACTTGTCGGTGTCGGCTTTGGGAGGCAGGTAGACGGCAAACTTCATCTTACACTTGAGCTCGGTGCTGCACGGAGGAAACGCACACACACACACACACACACACACGCGCGCGCACACACACACACACACACACACACACACACACACACACACACACGCACACACACGCACACACATCCATAACTTCACTGATGTTTTGTGTGTGTTCAGAATCGATATGGATCAATAATTCAGTCTGTTTGAAGGCTCAGCTCAGATCTCACCTCTCGTGTTCGAAAACCTTCTGGAAGCCGCCTGCGCACTTGTTGGAGGACACTTGTGTGAGAGCCATCTCCGACCTGCAGACGGAGCGGAGGGATTAACACAGAGCGTCCGTCGTAAGCTGGAAAATCATCAATAACTTAGAAATGTAATGAGATTTATAGATTCTTTGTCTCATCAGGGTTCCCACACATTTTTACCAATGAATTAAAAAACCTTTCCAGAATATTTTAACCCATTTCTTGCAAAGCAGCTTCAAAATTTTATCCCTTAAGGACTGTTTGGTGCATTTTACGCGCTTTTCATTCTTAATTTTTTTGTGGTAATTGTGTGTGTGTTCATGCATATGGCATACATTTTAGCAGGATTGTGTATTTGAGTGTAATCAGTGAATTTCCAGCTCAGCTCCTACAATAAGTCTAAAATACACTGTGGAAATTAAATAGTTACATTGTTACAATTGTTGCAAATCACTGCATTACCCCAGGCTGTGATAATAAAAAACTAAACTAAAATAAATACAAATATTTAAAGCTTGTGCTGGCAAGGTTCCTTTAACATTTAAAGGGTTAAAATTCTGAAAGCTAATGAATATTTGATATTTTTGTTTAGGACTGATGTTGGTTAAAAACAAAAAACTAAATAAAATGAAAATCATATTAATGTATAATATTTTTATGGCCTGATTTTGAGCATTTGACACAGCGCAAAAAATTAATAATAAATAAAAATCAATGTTGCTGCTAAACAATGACATATCCTGGGCTGCGATAATAATTAAAAAATCTGACTTTGCATATAGTACATTGAAAATAATCTATTTTTCCCATCTAAAACCACAGTGGCATCATGAAAAAATGGCATTAAAAGGGTTCAAATTCTGAAAATTAATGAATATTTATCATATTAATATATAATTTTTAAAGCTTGATTTTGAAAAGCACATTTTGTGTGAGAGTGATATGAGTGTGAGTATCATTAAAGCGGGCAATAAGGGGTTAAGTGTTTAACCAAAAAGTCTCCCTCTTCATTCCTTTAAGACTTTTTACATCGTATAATAAAAACCCTAACTGTGTAATACCTTACACTGTAAAACTGTGGTATTCTCTGAGACAGTATTTATACTTTGAAAATGTCCGTTTACAACTCTCTCTCAGCAAACATCAGTTTTAACCACTTTGAGATAAATGTCACCTGACAGCGACATACATGTGTGTTATCTCAGGAGCAAAGGTGAAGCAACGCAGAGAGAAATTTTAACAAAAAGCACCACACATATGGATGTGCATCTGTCCTGTGGGAACAACACACAATACTGACATTAAACACTGCTCTTATTAAACCAGACCAAATAAAGGCAAATAAATATAGTATCACAGTTTACTGTGTAAAATTGGTGATCTTATCGCTTCAATAGTTGGATAAATAAATAAATAAATTTAAAAAATATATATTTTATGTGAGTTATTAAGGCAAATTTAAACGTTTGATTTAGGTAATAACATTTGCTGTGACTTTACAACACCAGTGTGATTAAAATAACTAATTCTGCATATATTTAAAACACCATGCAAAAACGAAATAGACTCCAGTAAAGTCCGCAGGTGACAGCCTGCAGACAATATTTCCGTTTATTTAAATCAGCAGCTGGCAGCGACCTCTGACAAGCAAATACAAAAACGTCTGTTCATTCAAACAAACATCGTTTTGCAAAGTCCATCATTAATATGCCGAATTGTCCAAAACATCTTTCAGAATGAAAGACAATCTATCAACATAACGTTAACTATTTTAATATTTAATTTTAAAGCAAAGAAAAATAAAAATCATCATATTTTGAATAGACTTTGGTGTAGAGTCGGTGGGAGTGCATGCAGAGATTAGCACGTTAGCTCGTGCATTAGTTGTTATTTCAGAGTTTCTGCTTGAAATTATAACGCTTTACAAGTTGATACAAAGTAAATGTACAAACTAAAAGTATAATTATCAGGTACAGACCTTACTGAATCGCAGTTTTTGGTTGAAGTTGGGCTGAACTGGTTTGCTAACTTCCCGCCGGTGGAGTCCAGAGCGTGCAGAGTCCAACAGCGTCAGGGTGAACGTGGTGACGTCACCGATCCGCCCCCTCCACGTTGTACGTCAGAGACGTATCGCGCACGTTCAGACGCTAGATGGCAGAAAAATACAGTTTAAAAAAAATAAAAATAAAAATAAAAATAAAATAAAAAGCGAAAAACGGCACAATTTCTGTTATTCAAAATGTGTTCATTTTTGCAGGGTAATGTTATAATTTGTAACCAAAGGTGGAAGAGGTACTCAAATCTGTTACTGAAACAAAAGTAGTGATACCACAGTTTAGAAATACTCTGTTTTAAGTAAAAGTCCTGCATTCAAGTACCAAAAAATTGCCAAAAAGCACTCATTATGCCGAATAGCCAATTTAATAATAGTAATAGCAATAATAATAACTTAATAACTTTGGACTTTTTTGATAAGCAAGCAGCAAAATAAATCACTATGTAAAAATAAATACACACATGTTCATCCAAACAAACAAGTAGATGTAAACTTTAGTCAGATTTAAAAAGTTATAGAGGAGTGCAGTTTTAGCATTTTCATATATGCCAATGACGACATGCATATGTATGTCAAAGATTCAGAAGTCCTCCGGCCCAGTGGACATGCATCACTTCCTGAGTATAATGTGTCTGAGCGCAGGATTTTTACTCCTGAAAGAATTTTTCCAGGAGCTTTTAGATTAAAAACCTTGTTTTTCTTAATTTTGCAACTTTTTTGTTTTTTTCACCTATTTTTGTTTTTTTTTAATTTACGATAGCAACTTGTTGCTTTTTAACAAAACACCTTGTTTTTTGTACTATTGCAGCATTTTTTTTTAGTTATTGCACCTTGTTTTTTGTTTTTTTTTACTGTCTATATTGTATTATTCTTTGTTTTTATACCACCTGACCGTCCTCTCCCTCCGTCAGCCTCCGTCATTCTCCATCTCCTCCTCATATCAGCGGTCTGCGTCGCCCTCACCGGCTCCTCACAGCAGACTGTGGACTGCACATGTTTATTAATACGGTACAGCAGCACTTGTGTCCTGTCTGTCTCTGCAGCCGCTTCCTAAATTAGACCGTTTCAAATCATCCTCCACCCCCTCCTCCCCCACAAAAAGAAAAGGCATTTAAATAAAATAAAATGCTCTCAGCCTCCTCAAATACGCTCCCAGCCGTGCAGCCGTGTATGCTGGCAAGGTTCCATTTCTAACCGGATCCGTCACACGTTTCTGTTTTCCTGCTCGTCATTTATCTGCAGAGGGACACCTCCGGTCCTTTAACTGGACTCATGTGGACTGAGATCAGTCTGAAGGCTGAGGGGCTCCAAACCAGCTCCAAGACTGCTGTGAACTGACCTCTGACCTCTGACCTCCCACACTCAGGGACCCAGCCACTGACACATGAGAAAGACCTGGACTAATTATTTTAAAACATTACGAAAAGAGAGAAAATGGTTAAAGTATTTTGAGGATATTGAGAGAACTTTCATTATTTGAGAATTAAATATGAATATTTTGATAATAAAGTCAGAATGTTTTGAGTAAAATTACATTTTGAGAATAAATGTCTAATTTTTTGAGAGTGAAATCACAATATTTTTTTAAAAAATTAACTCAGAGTATTTTTGAAAGTTATATTTATTATATTTTGAGAAAAAAAGATGGATTTTTTTGAAGAAATCTGAATATTTGAAAATAAAATCAGAATATTTTTGAGAGTAAAATCATGCAATTTTGAGAACAAAGTCATAATGTTCTGAGCACAAAGTCAGAATATTTTAGTAATATTATTATCTGAGTAAAATCAAATCATATTTTCAAAATGAAGTCATGATATTTTGAGTTTGAAATCACAATTTTTAAAGTTAGTACATTTTGAAAATAAAGTCAGAATATTTCTATAAAATTGTAAGAACAAGTCATAAAAATGTAACTATAAAATAATATTTTGAAAAAAAAATCAGAAGATAAAACTTTAAAATTTCCACAAACAGGACAAACTTCAGCAGTAAAAACCTTAGCAGAGGACATATGTTTATACTTTCTTCATAAAGACAAACTGCAGTACCTGTACCCGGTGATTCATAGTTACTGTGGTATTTACATTACAGTGTGCAGTGTCTCTGTGTGTCTTGCTGTCTGTCCAGCGTAGAGACAAAGTCTTCCTGTCCCTCCAGTCTCCGCAGGTTCATCAGGAAATGTCCATTTATCATTCATGTTCTCGTCAGACGCTTTGTGTCCACAGACGGACAGAAAGTATCAGATGATTCTCCGGACGATCACAGAAAGACATAAAACTACACTTTATTGATTTAAAATTCATCAGCTGTGAGTTTTTAGAAAATCGCCGCAGGAAAAGTCAGACTGTTTAATTGGAAGCAAAACTTCTGGGATATTTCTCTTCATTCAGAATCAAAGCAGAAATTACATATAAAACACATTAAAAGTGATGTCACACAGCGACTAATGAATGATGTCGGCTCCTCATCGATTATTAAAGCTGAAATCATAAAACACGTCTCTTTCTCACAGATTAATTATTCACAAATATTCAATCAAGACGTTTAACCCCCGCAGCCATCATCATTATTTTATATATTTACTCGGAAAAGTCTGTTAATTCTGATCTTCTGAAGAGACATGAGAGCAGTGGTTCCCAACTGGTGGGTCACAGCCCAAATGTGGGTCGTGGGTTCATTCTGAGTGGACCACAAATGACTGGTGACCGTGCCATGTTTGTGAAAAACAGGCTGGTCTTAATTTTCACCAAATATTTTTCATTGAGCCGCCCTGAGAATCTCGAGGAAAATGCATGCGTGTTTTTTTTCCACATGATGTGTTCAAGGACCGTCAGAAATGTAAAAAAAATCAAATGATAATTTCAGTTTTTACAGTTTCTGGCTGTGATAGATGGTGTCATTTGGCAATTGTTATTTTGGGGGGCCTGCAGTTTGGAAGGCATGTTTTCTTTAAGAAATCACCAAAAAGTTTTTGGTGGGAAAAAAAGCCAAAAAAATTTAATTAAAAAAACAATTTAAAAAACACAATTTTGAAGGAAAAGAAATCACAAACAAATTTAAAAGAAAAAAAAATCCAAATGTCTGCAGGTTTGACATTTTTTTATTTCTTTATAAATGATAGGTGATTTTTTTTAAAGAAAAGAAAAGTTGCAATTTCTTCTTCTTAATGTTTTTTGGGGGATGTTTTCTTTAAAAAGTTTTGGCCATTTGTTTTTCTTTTGTTTTTTTTCCTACAGAGGTCTCAGCTCCTGAGCGTCCTCAAACCCTGGAAACCGCCCTGCTTTGAAGTTTTTACGCTTAATTCTTGTGATACTTTACGTCATTGTGTTATTTGCAATTTGTCAAATAAACCAGAATATGTGGACATTTCTCTGATGTGTGGACCTTCAACTAATCACTAAAGACAAATCTGGGCTGAGGGCTGGACAAGCGCGCGCGCGCGCGCGCACACACACACACACACACACACACACACACACACACACACACACACACACACACACACACACACACACACACACTTTGGATGGCAGGGGTCGTCATTAGTCTGTCAGTCCATGTCAGGATGTTGTGAGTTTAATCAGACCGAAGCTGATTCCAATAAGCTGCTAATGACCGGGAGAGGGCCATGTATGATAACAGTGTGTGTGTGTGTGTGTGTGTGTGTGTGTGTGTGTGTGTGTGTGTGTGTGTGTGTGTGTGTGTGTGTGTGTGATGAACACACCTGAACTGCACAGCGACAGACTCACTCAGCAGCTCACACACTTTGAAGCGATGACAGAGACGCTCCGCAGGAGGCGGGTTTCCATTCACCCTTAAAATTGTGCAAATTGAAATTGTGAATATAAAATACGGCTAATGGAAACTCGTCAATAAAAAAAAAACTTCCATTTATTGCAAAACATTTTTCATGCTAGCATGAGGCTGTATGTCAGGTGATTAGGAAAAACCATATTTGTCTAAAGTGAATTTTGGCGTCACCCTCATACGTTGACAGCGCGGCACTATTTGACGAGTTCGGCTGAAATGTCCGTTTGTGTCTGCTGCCGACGTTCTGGGATGGTGCTACTTCTCTCAGTTTTTGGAACATTTTTTAACCAAGTTGCTCTTTGCCTTTTTCCCCCCATGTTTTTGAAATAAATCCCACCAATTATCTCAGAGTTCAAAGGTTTGATAGTTTGTAAAATGTCTGAAAGCTGCAAAAGAAAAGTGATGTTGCTCCAGGTTTCAAAGGGTGACGCTTGATAATTGGCTCGATGAAAAGTGAACACGAAGATCTGGACAAAATTTCATCACAATCCATCCGATAGTTGTTGAGATATTTTACTGTGGACCAAAGTGAGAGACACTGAAAGCTGCTGCACCACGAAAAATACAAAATATGAAACAACTGAGAACAAAAAAATAACGACACTAACTGTATTACCTCTGATGAAATGAGTTTGGTGTTGTGAAAAATTCCTGAAAGGCGTCTACATTCAGTGTGAGGTGTGGATTATGCCATTCGAATAATTATAGATTTTTTAAATTGTTTGCATATAAATGACATATTAAATTAATTAATTAATTCTGACATTTGACATTTTTAATGCATTCATTTAAATGCAAAGCTAATTATTCAATTCATGATTGCTTTTTTTCTTTTCAATTGATCAATTTATTAATTGATTCTAATTAACACCATAATTATCACAGAGGCAGACCGTGTGCGGCAGCTCTGAGGCGACGCTGTGTGACGGACGTCTGCACAAACCGAACTGACAGGCTGAACATTTGGATTTGGACCCTGTTGTGTTTTTCACACCTGAACCTTCATCGACATCGTTCCACTGACGACCGAGTCCTTCACGGGTCCTCGTGAGAGAGGACGAAACGCAACAGACAGAAAAGAAACATTAAGATTAAGATAAAGCCTTTAACGTGATAAAAAGCGGTTATTTTTATATTTATATATTTTACTTTTTATCGAGACATCACTGCTTTTTCTGCTGGTAAAGTGGCTTAAAAAGTGAATATATTTTACTGAGACATCACTATTTTTCTGTCGGGATAGTGACACAAAAAGTATCTGTTTTTAATTTAAATACTTCTGCTTTTCATGCCAGAAAAGTGACATAAAAAGTGATTTGGAAAAATGGAAAAAGGCAATAAGGAACTTGGCATGAAAGTCCCACAAACTGCAAAAAAAACCAACAAAAATGTAGTTTTGTTAAACTTTTACAAAAAAAAATCCAGAGAAATATATTTATATTTCCTTCTTTTTTTTAACCAAATTATTTATTATTATTTATTTCTTCCTGTGATTTATTTATTTATTTTAACTTTCCCATTATATTTACTTGTTTGTTTGTTTTTGCTAATTTTCAGGTAATTTTCTTAATTTTTTCTTATTTCTTGCGAATTTGTGGGACATTTCTTCTAAGTTGTTCACTGCATTTTCCCCTATGTTTTTGTTTTTTTTAGAGAAATCAGTTTTCCCACCTTTCAAAGGGTTAGACATTGAGACATTGCTGCTTTTTCTGGCAGAATAGTGGCACAAAAATGGATTATTTTATTACAGAGACGTCACTGTGTTTCCTGGTGGGATAGCAGCACAAAAGGCCATCGACATGTGAGGGTGACATGAGTTACGGAGGTGGACGAGGACGTCGGCGTCTTATCATGAAGCCTGCGGAGTTAATCAGATGGCGGTGAAGGTTAACGGATGGCGGCCTGTCTGAGCTCAGCCTGATAATCACATGTTCCAGCATGTTAATCTAATAACATGCGATCAGCTCGGAGCCAGAGGCCGACATCTTCACCATCCTGAGCGCTCGCACACGTTATCAGCCTCTTCACTGACCCCGCCCCCTCCGCTCTCCACTTTCATTGAGTATTTTTCAATTAGGAGGCGAATAAAGAGGAGATAAGTGCAGCGCGCGGCTGCTTTTTGAACTGTGTGGAAAGCTCATTTACACTGACTGTCCTCTTTCCCTCAGTAATAACTGCTGTAACAGAGATTAAAACAGTGAAATCCAGAAACTAAATGCTTTATTTACATTTAAAACAAGGAAGAATGAGCGGATGTCCCCACAGTGTCTTCTGAAAGTGGACAATACTGTGAGAACTTTAATTTTAGAAATGCATCAATGACTCTCGATCCTTATTGAACAATGCAGCTGCGCTCTAAACACTGAGTTAGCAGTTAAAATAACTTCACTTTGGTTTCGTACAGGGCACTAACAGCAGGCTCCTGGGTGAAAGCCCAGAGTTTGTTTGACCAAATCACCTCCTTGCTCTTTGCTCTGTAGTAGTTGTTTAGCGTTAGCTAAAAATGCTGCTGATCGGTGCATCTTTGAGGACACTGACCGGGCGTCAGTATTTCACGAGCTCAGAGACACCAGGAAGCAGAAATGTACAATTCTGGTGACCGGGCGGTTTGGGTCGTCTGTGGTCGACTCAGCGGTCAGATTGTAGAGGTTTAAACTGATGTGTATGATAACAAAGCTTAAAAAAAGTCTGCTTCTGTTGTGAAGTTTAATTCCAGCTTGTCAGAGACATTATTGCATCCTGCTCTTGTTTGAATCTGCACACTGACTCCGTCTCTTTCAGCTGTCAGTCTGGTTGAACCGCCGGCTCTGTGGAGCAGATCACTAACAGGAGTGTGGATATTCTTCATCCTCACCGTAGGATCGTGAGCTTTACAGAGATTCAACTTTGTCACTGATGTTTCAGCCGAGCTGACGGTCTAATAAAACGTCCTGATTCCAGCACGACGTGCTCTCAGAGTTCGTGATGCTGCAAGGAAGCGTCTTCGAGTCTTTCATGACTCCATCAAAGAACCGCCGCTGAGCGCTGAGTGTCAGGAGGTGGAGGAGGAGGAGGAACCGTCCACACACGAGGAGCAGGAGAAGGAGGAGGAGGAGGAGGAGGAGGAGGAGGAGGAGGAACTGTCCACAGGATGAAGATAGCTGCGTCCTTCACTCTGAATGTGTGAACTCTGCAGGACGTTTCTGTCACTGAGGTGATCGTCTGTGTTTTTCTGGTTGATTCTGTCGGTTTGAATTATTTGCCGGCAGGTTAATTTGCTTTCAGCGTAAGATTCCAACACCAAAACACACCTGTCCTGTCTGCATCATACGTCTCTGGATGGCATTGTCTTAGACGTGGATGGACAGAACCGGTTGTGGTGTTTTTATACGCCGGCGAGTCATAACACAGGCGTCTCTTTATAATGGTGGTTTCTGGGGAAAATGCTTTTTGGGCCGCAGGGGACTGTTGTGCTCTTACACCACCGGTGGCCACTGAAAAATTTTGGCTTCAGGATTGAGCAGATGGACAGTTTTGATACCTGCAGCTTTTGCACTTAATGCAAAATATGTGATGATGTCATTTTTGTGTTGCACACCTTTGTGCAAACATTTCAGTGTTCAAAAAATTACTAAAAGGTGACAAGGACATGGCCTGAAAATTGTATGGGAGGGATTATTAGTTACAAAAAAAAGCCTTTATAATTCTTTAATTCTCTAATTATATTTTTAAAATCAGGTTACATGTAAAAAAATGTCATTTCCCCTAATTTTGGAGCGATTTTGAAGTTGCTCTTTGCCTTCTTCAAGAAAAAAAAAATCAAGCCAATCTGCTGTGATTTTTCACACTGGCTCAGTGCGGTTTCTTCATTTCATGTTGATTATTTTGACTCCCGTACACAGATTGTAGTAAAGAAACACACGCTGGGATCAGCCGGGGTGACGGCGGAGCTCGGGTGGATGTGCTACGAGGCAGAGCATGAATATGGATGAGTTTATAAATAATTCTGGAGGATTTATCCGCCTCACACACAACATGTACTTTGTGTCAGCGCCTGATGAGTGTGACTTCACGACCGCTCATCTCAAACTGCTTCATTACTTTGGCCAGACGATTCCTGTCAAACCCAAAATTATATCACTCAGAAAGCACATCCAGGAGGATGCATTTAGAGCGCTGACAGACTGAATAGTTCAGGAAAATATCCTCAGAGGAAAGAGTCTTTAAGGATCTGTGTCAACTGTTTATTCCTAAAATACGTCCCAAACATTTAACGCAGATACACAACCAGTGAAAACGCCTTAGTGAAAGTGGAACTAATTTTCTACATCAGTCACACAGCTCACTCAACAAATCCACTTTTCCTCTTCCAGACTGATAAACCGTCCAGGTTTAACAGAAAAGCGGTGAAATATTAAAATATTAGGAACCACACTGAGCTCCTGTTTCTGTTTACCAACATTTAATTTGGAATTCAGACCCAGTAAAACCCTGAAAAACCCCGTCTGACAGGTCTGTGGGTCGTCTTGACACATTTTCCCAGAGCGTCATCAGCACGCTTATATATTAACACATATGTAATATTGTATCAGTGTGAATGAAGAGTTTGAGATGGAGGACGACCCAGCTCTTAGACTTCATCCACACATTGTTAAATTTTAAACCCAAAACAATCTCAATATGTGAGATTTCTGAAATAATTCCCATCCATACAAACACAATAAACACATATGCATTATCCTTCATGCACACTTGGCATCAGTGTGTCCAGGTAAACAAAACGCACACTTTTGTCACTTAAGGCAAGTTTCCGTTACAGATTTGTGCAAAACTTAAGCAATATTTCGTAAATGACGATAAAACTTAATGTGTTTCCACTGAGTGATGTCATGCGACTTCTCCTCTGGTGATAACATCCCAGTAACCATGGTGATGGATGCTCAAAACATTAGCAGCTTTATTTCTATTGCAGCCACCGCACTAGCTGTCATTATTTCACGTAGGCGTGTTATGGAGCCATGATGGAAAGGCGAGCCCCTCATACGTGGGAGCGTCCACGTATGAGGGATTTCTGGGAGATGTAGTCCACGATTTCACAGAGGAATTGTGGATGTGAGCATGCCAACGCATGTAGATGAAGCGGCCTGTAGCTCTTTAAATCCTTGCTACTTTTTTGCTATATTTTTCTATTTTTTCAACTCCATGGCCCCTTCTGCTGAAGCACGACTTTTCTACGACAGAGAAGCACTTATTAACATCGGGAAAAGGTTGTGTGGAGTTTGGACTGAATGTAGCAGACTGCGAGAGGATCTTCACCAACCGCTGAGCAGCCAGTCAGACCAGAGGAGAGAAATGAAACCGAAAGACGAAGAGAGGGAGGAGAGCCAGCATCAGGGCGAGGCTGACCTGACTTGGACTGAGAGTCGTTCCTCTACCAAGCCTTCTTCTGGCTAACGGATAATAAAGTGGATGAGATGTGATTGAGGCTCACTCAGCAACGAATCAGAGCCTGTTCTGCACACATCTTCACAGAGACATGGTTAACCCCTTACATCCCGGATCAAGCTGTTGCTCTGGATTGACGGACCTTGTTTGGAGCCGACAGGACACAAGACTCTGATGCAAATTCAAAAATGCACTGCAGGAACTGTATGACGCCATCAGCAGCAACCAGGTGGAATTTTCACAGCAGCTGCTGATTTCAATCAACTTATCCTTCAACTCCAAAGATGCAGCAGCATCAAGGACAAACTTTAATTTGATTTTTCAAACTTCGTTTAATAATATGAAATAACTTTCTCAAAGTTATGAGATGCAGTAACAGCTCTTGTAGCTCCTGCTGCATCATGAGGGAGCCAGTTCCTACTGACAAGCACACAGACACAGCATCATGTGACTTCACAGCATCATGTGACCATGAAAAGACTAAAAAGGGTTTCTGTTGCATTTTTGACAAATATGGCTTTTTCAAATCGCCTGGAATACAACCTCATGCCAATTTAAAAACTTTTTTCAGAGTGCTTCCATGAGGTGCATTTTATATTTGCAGTTCCAATCTGCACAATTTGAAGGTTAATGGAAACCCGCTTAGAGACCAACTGATGGTATTTGACAAGTTTGGAGGGAAAACAGTCCAATTTGGGCTTCTGTAGAAACATGGTGGTGTGAAATGGTGATCTCCTGGTGATCTCCTGCTCCCTTTGTAGATATAAATATCTCATTCTCCATTTTTGGTTATTAACAGAATGATTATTATGAGCAGGACTGAATGGAGGAGCAGAGCAGTGTGTGTGTGTGTGTGTGTGTGTGTGTGTGTGCGTGCGTGCGTGCGTGCGTGCGTGCATTAATAGCAGCATGGTAAAGGATAAAGAGGGAAGCCGTGACGCTGTGATGTCGAGTTAACACCACGTCATCTTCACCTCCCAGGTTGTTGGCGTCTGATAAATAAATCAGCGTCACATCTGGGCTCTGCGGCCGCGAGCTGCTTCCCTGCAGCGACTACAAACACTGCTTTGTTTCATGACGCTGTGCTTTCCAAAATTAATTTGTATTCTAGTTTCCAATTTCACATCTCGCTGCAGGCGCAGTTAAAAACAGAGCCCATGCATACTGTATCACAGCGCGTGGACAGACGACAGGACGGGGACGTATCTGTGTTTGGAGCTTTTTGTCTTCACGGTGACACGACACAAAACCTGCTGAGCTCTCCACCCAGGGAGGGTTTTTGATTTGATTTGGGAGAGAAGAAACACTGTGCTCCACATTAAATGTGTGTGGTATTAAACTGCTGAGAATACCAATGTTGAGAGCAATTTTTAAAGTTTTATTTCATTTTATTCGATGAGAAGGACGACAGACATGGGCATTCGAACATCTGAATAAAATGCAAGAAAATAATAATACAATTTAGATAACCAAGATTGGAAGAAACACTCAGACTTCACAGATTTGCTTTTGTTCAAGTTTGCCTCAGTACTAAAAGCTTTAAAATCAACTTTTAGTTTAACTTTAACTCTTCTTGTCAGGCCCTCTGTGTACAAACGCACATGCTGGCACGGATGTTAGGATGAGGGAAAGGAGTCACATGGTAGGTAGAAAAAAAATCAACATGTTCTCAGCCCAACTCGTCACACAGTGACCTTCTGCGTCTGCTTTTTACGCTCCGGGATGCCGTTACAGTGATGCCAACAAATGCACATGATGGATGATGCAGCACGTCTTTATGTTTACACAACACGAGCACATGGCGACCAGCGTGGACTGTCACGAAAGTCAGGATTCGGCAACAAAGTCACAGATGGTTAAAAAAAAAACATCAACGTGACAATGAACTCTGGTCGTCTTTTTTCTGCTTTTGAAACCATCAGTGTTGCTGCAGAAAGTTCTCAGGAGCCCAGTCCCTGCAGCACGCTGCTTCCAGGACACAAACGCTTCAGCAAACTTCTGCAATAATCCAAAATGTAACGAAAGAACAGGCTTTTTGATGAGGGAACCAGGGAGACGCCAACTTCTGCGTCAGCCGAAACTGGTGTTTGTGTTTCTACTGTGTTGTTTCTGTGGTCTCTGTGTCTTTAAATGTGCTTTAAAAATACATTTGGATTGGATAATAATCAGCCAGGTGCCTCTGTTTGTGAGAGTGTGTAGCCTTAAACTGTCAGAACAATGTTCCCTTGTTTTGTGGAAAATGGGCTTTGGGACACACAGGCTTTCAGTCCAATAGGACACTTAATGGACTGTCCGGGGTCGGGATGATGAGCTGTCGGAAGAACGGGCGGTCCGTCTGCTGGCAGTGTGCTCATGAGGGAACATACACAAGTACGATGACATGTCTTAAATCAAGGCAATATGTGCTTTTTTGGGGGCAATGTTGTGACTTGTTTAAAGCTGTTTTACAGCATTTGTGTGAAGTGCAGCTGTGCCGGTTTTCCGTTTCCCAAACATATACTGTAGCCTTATTCCAAGACAATGACAAACATTTGCCATACATATTGAGAAAATAACTTAAATCTTGTGCACAGATGTGCTTTTTTTAGTCTGGCTGCACCAGTTTTCAGATATCTGTGGTTCTCTGAGATATTTTTACCTCTTCCAAAAAAAATCTCGAGGAATTTTCCTGTTCTGTTGGCAGACAATTTTGCTATTTTTAAGCCATATTTTCCCTGTTTTATTCCTTTTTTCTATTTTTAGAGCTGATGTCTTTGCAGACAGTGAGGTCTATCACTGGATCTTGTTAAAAACATGAAGACTCTCCGGTAAGTTCTGCAGCCTCTGTTTTCTCTGATTGGTCGATTTATTTATTCTGGAGGGACATCAGAGATAACGAGAGCGATATCAACATGTGTTTAATTTCTCCGAGCTGAGGAGGCCGGTGGTGATGTATTGTTACTGCAGCAGAGATGCAGAGTCGGGGCTCATTAAGGGGCCTCTGCTTTCGGCTGCCCGCACGATGACTGAACTGTCGGAGGCTTCAGAGTTCAGGGTCAGTTTCCCCACATGTGAAATAAAAAGCTTCCAGTCTTCATTTATTTCTGAACATCGGCTCGGTGAAAATTCCTCACTGCCGCTCGGTGTGACGGATCGACTCAGAGGTTTATGAGGTGTGAAGACGCTCGTGACCGCCGGCCACGCCGTGTGTGAGCAGCTTCTGGGAAGTGCGGAAGTTTCGGAGGAGAACAGTTAAATAAAGAAGTCTATTTTCACCTCGTTTCTCTACTTTCTGACTCACTTCGGCCCGTCTTAAAGAAACAAACAGCGTCCTAATGAAGAGGAAGACAACACGGACTCCGGCCCAAAGGGACTTGTTAAATTCAAACAAACTCTGCTCGAGTCATTACGCTATACATCCAGCTGCTGTACGAGTCTTTTCCGTCCGCCGCGGTGATGAATGGCTGCTGCTGCATCGTTAGGAAGAATTTCATGGAGACGTTTAGAGAACGATGTGACAGCTGAGGCAGAAATCAGAGTTTTTCTGGGTAAAAATACAAACATAAAGCACCACGTTTGGCATTAAAACGGGCTGGATGGTTAGCATCAGAGGAAAGAGGCACGTGTTTAGGACGCGACAGGTTTTGTCCGGCTGTGTCCTGAGCTGACGCCATCCAGTGGCGTATCATACAGCCGCAATAAGCGTCTTTTGGTGTCAGAATCTTAAGCTGAAATCACCGTAAAAGCGGCAAAATTGACGACTGGAAAGAGAAATTAACCAGCGTGTTTCCCAAAATGCCACACTGTTCCTGTAGATGTGTCCTTTAGGTTGTGTTTGTTGACTGCGTTTCTTTCGACCCGGTGTGCGGATCCGTGGAGGACACTGTGTCGGACTGTGACCGTGTTGCTTGTGTCTCTCGTATGTCCAAATTTTCTTCTAAGGGAGACAATAGAGACAAATCTTATTTTCTCTCATTAGAGACGAGTCAGCAGAGTTAAGATCAGAGCGCTGAGGGTTAAATATTTCCAGTGGTCAGCAGCGCACACAGACGCAGCACTTCTTCACCACAGCTGGCGCTCTGTCCCACGTGTCAGCACGGCGGCGAATTCCAGGGAATCAGAGCGGGAAGTCGAACTTCCAGGCAGCGCCTCGCTTCAGCGTTCAAGGTGGGAAAACGGGAAGAAAAGTCTGTTAAATTCTCATCAGACTCAAGTTTCCATCCTCTGACATCCGCTCGTCTCTGTTCCTCCAACAAACGGCTGGAAAAGACTGACGGACGAGTTTCAGCTGCAGGAGTTCAGAGAGACTGAGTTCATCAGTCGCTCCTCGACACAAATCTGCTGCTGCTGACTCAGAGGCCTCTGAAAGCTGCAATCAAAAACTGCTTTTCAAGGTTTTCTCTCCGTACTCATGTCCTGTTCTTTATTTCCTCCTTCATATACTGATGTCCTCCTGTGTGTCTGTCTGTCCTTCTTTTTCTGCGCTTTCTTATTCTGTTTCTCTCTCTTCTTTCCCCTATTCCTCTTTATTTATTTCCAATTTATTTATTTCCATTTTATTTATTTATTTATTTACATTTTTAATTGATTTTCCACTTTATTTATTTTATTTCCACATTATTTATTTTTTCCCACTTTTACGTATTTATTTATTTCCACTTTTAATTTATTTTCCACTTTATTTATTTTATTTCCACTATATTTATTTTTTCCCACTTTACTTATTTATTTATTTACACAGCATATTAATGACCATCAGTATGAAATACAAATGTAAATGCAGGTAACAGACAAAAAGACAAAAGAAAGAGAAAAGAAAAAGGAAAAAAGGGAAAAAAACACAATTCAAAAAGTTTTTTTTATTTTTTTATTTTTTGCTGTGATTTTGACATGACATCACAACATGAAAAATTCATTTTTGCTTAAAAAAAATCATCTTTAATTATTTCTATTTTGTCCTTCGCTCTCAGAGACTGAATGTGTGAGTAAACGAGTTTCTCGCTTTAACAGCAAATTACCAAATGAAAGCCGATATTCAAACAATGACTCAAATCATAGCTGCGGGATCTTTTCTTTTATTAATTTCACCCTTTTATTTAATGCTTTACTTTTATGTGTTGTGTTTATTTCACCCTTTCTACCTTCTCTGTTCTTTTTCTGGTCTGTTATTTGATTTTCTCACGTAAATCAGTCAGTATTCTCCTTTTACCTCGATCTTCCCCGTCTTTTGTTTCAGATGTAGCCTGACTGAGGATCCTTTTTTTTCCTGTCATACCACCTGGTTATTGCAGTAAAACACGAGGCTTTTGGCCGGGGATCTGTGATACTCTGTCTTCAATCCATGGAGTTACTTTCCTCACAGATCCCGAAATATGCCTTCAGGACAACCTCTCACACTTTAATATCAGGCAAAACCACTCAATAAAGCAGAAATCCCACTGACCATCGCCAAAAAATGCTCTGCAATAAGACGGAAGTCAGATCTCCCGTCGGCTGTTGGACATATTCCTCTGAAGACGATGCTCACTGAAGAATAATATACTTTTTTTTCCTATAAAATATGACAACTCTTTATCAACTACATGGAGAATCTCCCATCCCATATGAGTGACTTAAGCCTGCATGACCTCCATGGATTGGAGGTCATGCAGGACTGGAAATAATGACGGCTAGTGCGGTGGCTGCAATAGAAATAAAGCTGGTAATGTTTTGAACATCCATCGCCATGGTTACTGGGACGTTATCACCAGAGGAGAAGCTGCAGAACATCACTCAGTGGAGACGCAGTCATCAACATTTCAAAAATATATCGCTTAAGTTTTGCACAAATCTGTAAAGGAAACCCGCCTGTAAAGACCATGACCTTTGACCAACTAATTTTAATCATTTTTTCGTTGACTGAAAGTGAACATTTAAGCCAAAGTTGAAGAAAATCCTTCAAGGTGTTCTTGAGATATTGCGATTACGAGAATGGGACGCAGTCATAGTGACCTCGACTTCTGACGTTTGAGCCAAATTTGAAGAAGTTCCCTCACGAAGTGAAAGTAAAAATCTGTAATCTGTGCTGGAAACACGCCTGATGTCGAATTCTGCGTGGACACATGTACTCCGAACCCTCTGACAGGCTTCAGAAGAAGTCGGGACCACATGAAACGTCCTCGCTGTCGGTCTGAAGCTCGTGGCGGTCCTCACAGAGATGGAAACACGGCAGAACACACACACACACGTCCAATAAGCAGCTGACCTTTGCGTCGGTCACCGGCAGCGCAGCCCCACCTGCCTGCCTCAGCTCTCATCGTGTCACCGCCAATTACAGCTGCTTCCTGTCCGTCTGACAGCAGCCGGGCAGCCAATCACAGCCAATCACTGTCAGTCAGGAGCCGAGCGACAGCAGCTGTTACCATGGCAGCCCAACGCCACATCACGACTTCCACACTCCAGCGAGTGTATCCGTACACACACTGTAACACACACACTGGCTGATTGACAGCTCGCTCTCCGGCTCCTGTGAGCGTGCTCCGTCTGTCGGAGCAGCAGGAGAGAATAAAGAGGTATTTCATTATGTTTGGCTTGAACGGCGTGAACTGTTCGCCTGAGCCGCCTGCACACTCACCGGCGACTCATCACTGAGCCGTAGGCTCCCGGGGAGTTACGTCCAAAGCTCCACGACGCCTGCAGCTTATTCCAGTCTTTACATCCCCTCCAATGTAAACATCCCATAATAACAGAGCGGGCTCAGAGATCTGCTGCTGAAGGTGGACGCCGCTCAATCAGCCCGAGGCCAAAACAAAGCGGCAGGTGGTGGAGATAAACGACGCCAGCAGGAGAGAATTACCATCATCGCAAAGTAAAGACCATCAGAATAAAACAATAATGTTTTCTGTACGAAGGCGCGGCGGGTCGCTCAAGGTCACGAAGCAGAAAACGCACAAACACGACGCCGTAAAGCAGAAAGAGTGGAGGCCAGTCGCAGCAGCTCCGTGCATGTTTCTAGGATTTTAGGACATTTCTCCGATTTTAGGACGTTTCTCAAATCTAAGACATTTCTCCAATTTTAGGACGTTTCTTGAATTTAGGATGGCTCAAGAATTTTAGGGACATTTTTAGTATTTCAAGACATTTCTAGGAATCTTAGAAAGGTTCTCAGTTTTAAGGATGTTTCCAGGATTTGAGGACATTTCTTGTATTCTAGGACATTTCTAGGATTTTAGTTTGTTTCCCAAATCAAAGGACATTTCTCAGATTTCAGCACGTTTCTCAGATTTTAGGACACTTCTAGGATTTCAAGAAATTTCAAGGATTTTAAGACATTTCTGGGATTTTAGGATGTTTGACAGAGTTCAGGACGTGTTGTGGATTTTAGGACATTTCTATGATTTTAGGACATTAGGGTCTTATCTGGGACCTCTGTCGGGGGTGTGGGGGATCCTCCTCTGGCTCTTTTTTTGTTCAACAAGATCTATTTTGATGCTGTTTTATGTCTCTGTCACCTTATGAAGACTAAAAGGACAAAAACTATTCACAGTGTCAATCACTTTATGGTGAATTAGAAAATGGTTGGAAGCCACCTGATGCACCGTCTCAGTGTGATTGGCTGTTGAGGTAATTTACTCATAGTTGTAAAAAGTTAGCCATTCTTGTAAAGAAGTTAGTAACTCTGGTAAAAAGGACCAGATTTAAGCAGGGACGGTTTCTCCAGGAACAAAATGTCTCCCTGCCGGCTCGTCAGAGAGGAGGATTTTTGCCTCCTGTGTGTGTTGTTATTCAGAGAGGATGGTACCTTGTCAGGAACAAACTTTCAGGATTTTGTTGCCTGAACTGTGTTTGTGTAAGTCCAAACTGTGCATGAACAGTCTGGAAACACTGAGGCTGCAGCCTGACGTGCTGCAGAGGGAAACTGAAGCGACAAGAATAAATGTCACTGTGACAGAAAAGATATTTCATCTCCCGATCAGCCGGACAGTCAGCTGTCAGAGACGATACACTCTGAGCTTCACAGCGCTGACAGACTGCAGCGGGAACACAGAGTCTCTAGGTTTTTGTTTTTCCACTTTAAAAAAGATTTTGTTTCAATATTCCATGACTGACAGGACTGTAGTTTGATGGTCGTTAATAATATCTGTGGTGCTGCATTTTGGTTTCTGTATATTAACAGGTTTTATTCATATTTATTGTGCTATAATATATTTGCATTGCTGTGTGGAACATTTTGAGATGCCGTGTACGTAAATACACAGGGAAGTTTATATTAATATAACTTAGGGTGTTGAATATTAGGAACTGGCATTCCACACATAAATATATGGGTGCTGTGCAGCACTATTTGTTATACATAAATATTTGGCCTGCCATACACTGTGTGGGGTGGCATCGCTGTGTTTACAGCAGCTAATTACTAAATATCTGTCGTGCCAAACACAAATATTTGGGGCTCCATTAGGTACAATATTTGCGGTACAAAAGTGTATGGCATGCCATATATTTACATTATTGGTTCCGAATGCACATTTTTTGGTTGCTCTACATAGATTATTTGGCATACTGTACATAAATATTTGGGTGCTGTATGTAAATATTTTATTTGCTATGGCAATGAACAACAAAAGAAATGACCCCAAAATTAGCAAGAAATTGACATGACCTGTAAAGACTGCATAAAAATTAGAACAACTCTGTAACATATTTTAAATAAATAATCATGATAGTTAGCTAATATATATATATATTATATATATATATATATATATATATATGGATTAAAAATATATTTTTTCCTAGCTTTTTTCTTTTTACCTTTGACACTTTACCCATTTAAAAAAAACAGTTTTTTTTAAATCTATCTACAAATTTCTTGCAATGTCTTACCAAGTTCTTAATTTATTTATTTATTTTCATATATTTTTGGAAAATAAAATTGCACCAATTTTTGCTTAGATTTAATTTGTTGAAAAAAGGGAAAATATGGAAAATCACCAAGATAAGTTCAATTGAACCTATAAAAAAGACAGCATGTACATGTTTCAGAGTCCTTAAAGTCACACTTGTTCATGCACTCTTTGAAAATAAAGTTTTGCTTTGCCAGCAGCAGCAGCAGCAGCAGCAGCAGCAGAGAGGTGCCTCAGTCATTTAGTCGAGAAAACAGCAGATGTGTGAGCTTTTCAGAGGAGCTCAGAGTCTCCGAGTGTCTCTACTGTTACGTAAGCACTTAAAACAGTGTGCGAGTGTTTGTGTGGCGTCCCAGAAATGTGACAGGCAGTGAGGAGGACAGCCCCGAGGCTTGCAGGACCTCTTGAAAGAGCTTGCAGGAGTCTGGGGGGCAGAGATGCATCGCTGGCTCTTATCAGACTCTGCACACCAAGCCTGCAGTTTTTGACGCTTTGAGTCTCTGCTGGTCAAACACGACTCCTGATATACCTGCTGAGTGTTTCTTTATATGTATTTTATGTTAGTTTACACATAAATAAACCAACAGAACACCAGCTGCAGTATTAAATTTTCATAATGAGTTTCTTTCTGTTACATTATGTGTTTTAGTCCCTGACAGGATGTCGCTGTGGGTCATCCAGTGTTATTTAGACTGATTTCATGAAATGTTCAGGCATTTTCCTTGGAAATATCTTCCCTCCCTGTGCGGATCTCCGACACAGCGGCTGGCAGCGCGGTCCGACAGCCCGCTCCAGCGTGGACATGTCCGACAGCCCACTCTGACTGGAGCAGTTTTACAAACTGTCTCGCTCCTGCCAGGTTTTCCAACAAAACACCTGTCATTGCACGCGCCCAATATGCACGCAGGTGGCTACTTCTAGCGCCCACAGGACTGATTCATCACATGTACCTGTAAGCCAGGCATCATCAACTGGCGGACCGCGGTCTGGATACAGACCAAAACTCTGTTCTATCCGGACCGCGGTCCGCTTGTTGATAATAACAGAAGTTTGACAGAAGCTGAAGTCAGAGTCCTGCAGTCAGGAGAGGTTGGACTATTATCAGCACAATGTGCTTCAATTTACCTGAAGTTTGTTTAAGATGGAGCTTTTCATTTTCATATAATGCTGGAAAGTTTAATCAATAATAATAAATCATATGTTTATTACACTCCAACACACCATGGTCACATGACACTGTGTCAGTGAACTATGAGGACAAAAAACAAACCACAAAAAAAAGAGAAAAAAGCAAAATAATCGTTCTTTAATCGTAATCAGAGTAAAATGTTCAGTTAATGGTGATATTGATTTTAGGTTTGAGGCTCGGACCTTTGCTGGGAGGACATTTTAGTAACTGGACCTCTGTGAGTTTTAGTAGAATAGGTCCTCCAGCTGGTGATGCTGTTCTACAGTATATTTGTCATGTTCAATGTCTGACAGAAAATAAATATTTAACCTAAGTTAACCTGATGATATCTTCATATCTCACTGAGGAGTCAAAGGGACCTTTAAGCTCCACAGAAATAGTGATCTGACATATATTGTGAGATATATATATATATATATTGATATTTCATCACAAAGTTTAGTCAAATGTGAGCAGGGTTGGTTGGGACATGCGCCAAACAGCTGTTATGGTAACAGTTGTAACTGTATTCAAAGAAATTAAAAGTATTATGACAGATTATGTTTATATCAGTAGTTAATAATTATTATTTTTAATGGTCAATGGCAAAAGTAATAAGACAATATTATATTATTATATTATACAATAATAATTAGACATTTTTTTGGTTTAAAAAACGGGCGGATAATTTAATAAATGTTGTTGTTGTCAAATTCTTGTGTGAATAAAATGTCTAAATTGTTTGTAATTGTTGTAATTTTTGTAATTAGAAAATCTTAACATTGTGCCCATTAACCCGGTGACCTGGCTTGCACAAACGTATATTATGACTTTAACTACAAATCACCTGAATTTAGAAAACATTTAAGTATATCAAAATATATTTTTTAAATCCATAAGCCAAATGAAACTTTAAACTTTCATGTGCATCAGGTTACAATATTCTAACATTAATTATGCCAGAGATGTAAAGTGAAAAATGTGCCAGCTGATCCCGGTCTCCCCTAAAATAAAAAGTCTGTGGAGGACCGGATGCAAAAAGTGTCACAAGGCCACATAAATGAAACAAACTACATAATCAACAGCAGAATAAAAACACAACAAAGCAACAACACACTTCAAACATCACACAGAGAGAGCTGCACACTTTATACACACTATAACAGGTAACGAGCGCGTGTTTGTACTCACCTGTCTGACGTCATCCTGGGAGTCTCCTGCATCTTGAGGTCCTCAAAAGTCCGCTCCAGTTTCTCTGCTCGTTTATTCCCACTGCAAGAGTCCACTCCACCAGTCCACACAGGCTCTCTGGTCCCAGTAGAACCAGTCCACTAAGTCTCTGTGGTCCCAGTATAACCAGTCCACTAAGTCTCTGTGGTCCCAGTATAACCAGTCCACGCGGCCTCTCTGTCCCGCTGCGCTCCACAGTCATGAAAACTCCCAGCACTCCTCACTGACGGTAAAAATTCCCAAATTGACGCACTGATCAGCCCGACTTTTTTGTACTTTATCAGCGTGCATCAGTGCCAAAAATAACTTGTAGTGACGTGATGCGTAATTTCATGTTGTGTTTTCCCGCTCGGGCCTGGGTGCACGTCCTCGGTCCTCGCACTGACGCCACTGAACGTAAACATTTGGGAAACGTCGGTTCCGGTGTTGTGCAGGAGTGAGTTTAGCGCAGCGCCTCCTCCCGGTGCATCACCGGAGCATCAGCCGACTGCAGAGCGCCTCCTGTCGGTCACTCTGGAAATGGCTAACCAAACAAACAAACAAACAAACAAACAAACAAACAAACAAACAAACAAACATCTAATAAGGTAGCTGCAGCTAAACAAGGTGAGATAAAAGATTGCAGAGCTTGTTAATGCGCAGGCTTTAAATACCATAAAGTTTATTAAGTCCACTCATTCATTCATTCATTCATTCATTCATTCATTCATTCATTCATTCAATCATTCACTTTCACAAAACGAACTTTCTGATTGAAAACTGGCTGATATCACTGTAAGTGTGAATATTCAGTATATCTTAATTCAGAATGAATATCTCTTTTCAACCACCTAAAATACGACCATAAAATCTGAGTTACAAATCACACATTTGATCATTTTGCCGATTCGTTCAGTTGTAAAGAGAAATATAGACTATTACAGACATTTCCTCAAAATGATCATGTAATGTTTCTCGATCTGTGATTAAAAGACAGATCTACATGCTGTCAGCTGCCAACAGGAAGACATCGTGGAGGGAGACGCTGTCAAATGAAGACACAATTCTTCTCACTGTAGCCTCATTCACAAATACAGATACGAAGTATAAAGTATGACAAAGACATCTGTGTTACTGTAAAGAGACAGAAGTGCTCCTGTTACTGAGTGAGGAGTTTGACACTGGAGGAAGACGCATTACTTTAAGGCTCTGAACTGAAAATTGTCCGTGTAGTTTTCCAACATGATTAAAGGAATTTATTTGCACATTTCAGAGGACGACAGCGTCACTTTTCCAGGTCATTCTCTTGTTTCTTTGATTTATTAAACTTTTTTTTCTGTCAACATATCCAATGTAACGTATCTGTGGTTACACAGACGCACAATTTGATAAAGACATCACAGTAACAATAGAGATGTACATATATGCACCAGAACCAGATGTCATGAGATAAAAGTTTGCAGTGAAATGCTTATTTGCAACACGTGTCCACGAGAGGCTTTAAAAAAAGACTAAAAAATTTAAAAAATGCATCCACAAGCACATACACAGAAAAAAACACTTGTGAATTATATTTTGAAATGATTTCATCGCCAATTTTTAAAGAAAACTCCTCCAGAAGGCATATTCTTTTCAAAAATGTTGGCCTTTTTCTTTTGTACTAATTGTAGTGTTTTTTTTGTATTGAAAAGTTTTTGTTGATTTTTCTTTCTTTTTTTTTATTTTCTTAAAGAAAACATGCCTTCCAAACCCATGTTACTCTGTACACTTTTATCTCTTTGGTCATTTGTTTTTATCCCTGTTGTTCATATTTATTCATTCTCATTTTATTCTATTCACTTATGTTTTTATTGTATTTGCTTTTAAATATTTAGTTTTTTGTTGTTATATTCTAGTCTTGCAAAATGTCGTCAGTTGTCAACTCTTTTTTTTTCTGTGTGAAGCCCTTTGGCTGCATGTTTGTATGAAAGCTGCTGTACAAATAAACTTTAGTTGAGAGGAAAACGAGCATTTTGTTGTGTTGAATCAGGATTTGACTGAGACGATAGAAGAGCTGTTTCTCAGGAGCTGAAATTAAGAAAAAAAAGGTAAAAATCTCATGTTGGTGTTTAATGAAGTTATGACAAAAACGATGGATAAACAAGAGATCTTATTTTGAATTTTCCTCTCTGTGTACAGACAAGTCTACCTTTACCTAAAGCCGACAAAAGCTGCAGATGTTTGTTTGCTGACCTCATTTGATCTTATAGATGCAACATGTTCATGTTTTCACCATGTTTTATCACTTTTTATTATTAACTGTGGTAACGCCCAATTTCTTCAATCAAATGAAACAACTTCTGCTTCTGTTTCCTGTCCTTCTGTCCTCCTTCAGAAGCTGCAACACACGAAATCTACAAATGCCAAGACGGCAATTACAGCCGAGTGTTAGAAATGCCATCAGATGTGTCGAGAACGCTTCAAAGAAGGCGGACGGCTTCAGAATAATCAGCTCCATCCATGTGGTTTGGGTCTTTGAGACTCCCATGGTGCTTTGCTTCTATTGTCTGCTTTGATTGAGTGAAGAGCAACGACAAAACAGACACAAACAGACAAAAACAGACAAACAGCCGCCGCGGTAAGTCAAATTAAAGAGGAGAGATTAAAGAGGAAGAGCAGAGACGGCTGCTGGTGAACAGGAGCAGAAGAAATAAAAAACAGAACGCTTCAATAAACACGGAGCAACAAACTACCTGCCGCCGACCGACACCAGTTTATATGGTGGAATCGGGTCGTTAGTCCAGTTTAGACCAATTAGTCCGAAAACCTGACTCCGCCCCCCAGCTGCTGCTCACAGAGGGACAAAAAAACTGTCACTAGGAGGGTTTCCATCACAGATCTGTGCAATACTTAAGTGATTTTTTGGAAATGTCTATAAAACTCAACATGGAGCTGACTGTGTTTCCACTGAGTGATGTTCTGCAGCTTCTCCTCTGCTGATAACATCCCAGTAACCATGGTGATGGATGTTCAAAACATCAGCAACTTTATTTCTATTGCAGCCACCAAACTAGCCATCAATATTTCCAATCCGAGGCCACGTAGGCGTGTTATGGAGCCATGATGGAAAAGGCGAGCCCCTTATACGTGGGAGCGGCCATGTTTGAGGGATTTCTGTAAATGAAGTCAAACCTCAGTGGTGTCCGAGTCGTCACAGACGTTTTCTTTCTCATGCATTCGTCTTTATTTCCTGTGGCTGCCGTGTTGACCTGAGCTGACCTTTGTCCTGTCCTGACTCAGTCTGTGTTTCAGGAGCGTGCGGACACTTTGACCGCTGCTGTTGGTTCAAACAGGCGTGCGGCTCTTACCTGCTGCAGGTCGATTCCCTGAGAGGAGCTGATCGAAGCTTTTTTGTCTCTCTGCGGGTTTTAAGGTGCTTCTGTATGACTGAACACGTGTAGGTTTGTTGTGGTACGAATATAAACTGTAGCGGCACAAAAACACGTGTAAACACGATCTGAATCACAGTTGGGAGGAAAGAAGAAAACATGGTGAAGCTCTGGAGTTTTCCAGCCTCGTCGGACTGCATGTTGTTTTGCTGCACGGCTAATTAGAGTGAGGAGATGGATTAAATATTAGTGTTTACAAGATAACTCCATTATAGCCGCGCAGTGAGTGACAGCAGCAGTTTTATCTCTCTCTCTCTCAAAGAGCTTCCTTCTTCTCCCGAAACAAAAAGCATCTAATTTGAGAACAAGCTGCAGACGAGACGCAGGAGAAAACAAGCTGCAGTGAAGATGAGTCAGATGTTTGTTCACTTCTGGCACTCATGGACCTGCACGACCTTCCAGGGCTCAATTTAAAGATACACGAGGCAGGTTTCCATTAACCCTCGAGTTGCTCAAATTGAAATTGTGAATATAAAATATGTCAAATGAAAAGTCGAAAAATTCCCATTTATTGTAAAACAACTTTTTGTGCTCCCAAGAGATGGACTTTTGTTTCTCAGAATATTACAACTTATTCTGGAAATTATGACTTTATTCCTGTAAAATTATGACTTTATTCTCTTGTTCTTTAACATGGCCCTAATCCTCTGTCGTACCTTAATGACTTGTTGCAGGTTTTTTGCTTCACTGTTTCTTATTTCATTTTATTTTTTTTGTGTTTTTTGAAGCATTATTTGTGAGACTGGTGCTGCCCCCAAAAAACTAAAGTCAGAACCAGCTCCACCAGAGACGGTGGGAGCAAACTGAAGATCAGGTGACCCTGCTGTCAGGTGGGTGAGGAGCCAGATGGCGAGCATGGTGCCTGGTGACTATTTTAAGGCGGCGAGTGAACCGAACCTTGTGTCTCCGTTTGTGTCCTGCAGAATCATTACAGACACTGTGCAGGTCTGCACCGGTCCTCTTTAAAAAGGAAAGAGGTTAATGAGCATCACATGTTTACACACACACACACACACACACACACACACACAGAGTCCCACTGAGCCACCTGAAGGGAACTGTCTAATACAGAGTTTGACTGACAGGTGATATTTAGGAGGGCGAGCCGGGGGAGAGAGAGGAGCTGCAGTCAATATCAGGATGGTGGTGAATCACCAAAAGACTACACACACACACACACACACACACGCAGATGTATGCAGGGAGGGACATATTTTCGACTTCACCCTCACATTTGTGATGTTTTTCAAGATTTAAAATAAAAGTTTTGTTCCTGTGTTTGCAGTAATGTGAACTATTTCCATACTGTAATAAAACATGCACACAAATATTAAATACTTCCACAAATGTGGCTGCAGAGGAAATGAGTGAAAGTATTTTGGGGGTTTGTTTTCATTCAGCAGGAGACGCAAATTGAAACTGCGAATACAAAATATGCCAAATGGAAACACGTCAGTACTGAAAAAACTTAACTGGGCAAAACTTGAGCGATATTTTCGAATTTTCGATAAAACACAAAGGCGAGATGACTGCGTTTCCACTGAGTGATGTTATGCTACTTTTATTTTCCTCTGGTGATAACATCCCAGTAACCATGGTGATGGATGTCCAAAACATTGGCAGGTTTATTTCTGTTGCAGCCGCTCAATAAAGCCGATCTACATCGTCGTTATTTCTTTTATGTCTTTTTTTTTATGTCTTTTTCATGTTTTGCTTAATGTCATGTGACTTTGTTGTACTTTTTCTTCTTCTTTGGGTTTAATGGCGGTTGGCATCCATAAAGTCGCATTACCACCACCTGCTGTTACACGTCATATTAGATATCTCCGAATCAGCTGCAGACATTTTTTGTGTCTTTGCCTCTGCATGAAGTTGTACTTTGACTTTAGTTACTCACATGCTGTCAAACACACATCAGTAAAAGACATTTTGGTCTGAATTTATGATTTTAATGCATTTTTTCTTCTTGAATTCGTCCATCTGCCCCCTTTTTACACCTGCTTGTTGTTTGCAGGATAACTTTGTTATGTAAAACTCTTTCCATAATCTACGAGACAAAAAATGAAAATACAACTTTTCTGCAAGTTCGTCTGATGCACAAAGTGGGTTTTGATTTTATTTAACTTTAAATTTGAGGGTTAATGAAAACTCGCCCGGTGAAAGTCGGAGGAGGAGATGCAGAACCTCCTGCAGCACAAACACATGAAACGAAGGTAAAGAGGCAGACGAGTGTGACGGCAGAGAAAAGAAAAAAGATTCAGCCGAGCTTCTGCAAGTCTGCCAGGAACTAATTCTGCTTAATCTGCCTCACCTACTGCCGAGGGAAACAAAGTGCCTGAAGAGCTCAGAGAGCGAGGAGCAGAGCGAGGAGCAGAGCGAGGAGCAGAGCGAGGAGCAGAGCAGAAACAACCGAGGCCTCGGATCAAAGAGGAGGCAGAAAGGTGCCGACTGAGACGGACAGAGACGAGAGAGACGGAGACACAGAGGGCAGACAGACACACTGAGGTCGACAGAGGTGACAGAGAGAGGAGGAGGAGGAGGAGGAGGAGAAGGAGGAGGAGGAGGTTTAAAGTACATTTACAGCTCAGGTCTTATGTCAGGCGTGAACGTCTTTAAGCTCCCTGCTCCTCTTCCTCTGTCACCGCGTTCACTCCGTTTGACACACAGTGAAGACTTTTAAATTACAATAACAGACATGAAATGGCTGCAAAAATGAGGAAAAGATTTAATTTAAATATTACTAAAATGAAAAATAAAGTGGTGCAGTCGTGTCCACGATCAGCGAACTGCAGCTAAATTCTTGTGCTTGAAATATTCGGTCGGCTGCTCAGCTGCGTGTCTGAAACGTCCGTTTAGTTTTTATCCTACGAGTCTGATATTGTTTTATTGTGGTGAAAGTTGTTTTTAGGATTATTTATTACTGTAAAAAAACAGAGATCTGCACATCAGGAAGCTCCCATTAAAGGATTTGAAGTGACGTTTCGAGCCGGTGTGCTCGTCCTCAGACTCGGAGGTTTTCTGGTGAGTCGCCATCTTATTAAATATACATGAATAATCACGTGACTCAAAACAGCTGACGCCCTTCAACCTCTGAATGAGGTGCCAAGTAGAAATACACAAAACATCAGAGTGGAAACACATCTTATATATCTTAGAAACTCTTGAAAAGAGATTTTTAATCTCAAGAGGTTTTACTGGTTAAATAAATTAAAAAAACAACCTAAACATTAATTTTGTCATGAGTTTTCTTGTACTGTGATGAGATGCCTTTCACGAGCTATTTAACCTTGGAAACATGAGCGAATTGGTTGGATTTAAAAATAATTTAAAAAAAACCTGAGGAAAAAGGCAAAAAGCAACATAACAAGAAATTTCCTGCAAATTTTAAGAAATCAGTAAAAAGTTACAAGAATATTACTGGAAAATAATAATTTTTTTTAAAAGAAAAATTTAAGAATTCTGGGAAAAAAGTAAAGAAAATGTAGAAACTGTCTACATTTTTGAAAGGATTTTAGGCCATTTGCTTTTTTTTTTTTTAAAAAAAAACAACTTTTGATTTATTTTAATTTATTTTTTTGCTAATTTTCTGGTAATTTTTTGATACTTTTGCTAATTTCCTGCTAATTTTTGGGCCTGGTCTTGTTCAGTTATGTTCAGTCAAACTGATTTGCTCAGGTCTTAAAGGGTTAAGGACACACAAACATGCACTGAGAGCATCTGCTTTGTCATCTGTCAGCAAAATGACATTTCATTATCCCAGATGTTCTCTAATAACTGCTGTCCCCCCTCCAGCGTTCACACGCTCCTGATGATCCGCACCGTGTCCTGCCGTTCTCCCACTGAGACTCTGATCAGGATCTGGAGGATGTTCTCTGGATTACATGTTCCAGACGTGCTGGACCGGTTTTCAGGTTTGGAGACCTGCTGGACACTTCAGCACACAGAGACCTTTGTCCTCGAGAAAGGTCGTGAACACCTCAGCTGTGCGGGGACATTTAAGACTCACGTCCACCGAGCAGTCTGAACAGAGAATCAGTTTTATTTCTTTCGATGATAAAGTCTGAGCTTTTTGATCCGGTTCAAGTGTGACTTTTTAAAAAATTAAACCCCTTGGGCCCGCTTTAATATTACACACACTCGTATCGCTCTGTGCACAAAATGTGCTTTTTAAAATTAAGCTTTAAAAAAACATTATGCGTTAGTATTATTTTCCACTTTCATTGAGTTAATTTGTTTAACCAACATCAGTCTTAATCATAAAATTTTAAATCTACATTAATTTAATCATTTAAATACCAGATTTTTGTCATGATGCCACTATGTTTTTAGATGAAATATTTTATATATTTGTATTATTTTCAATATACTGCATGCAAAGTATATTATTGTAGCTGCTGACAGTCTGGGATATGTCAGTGTGTGAGTGTAGCTGCTGACAGTCTGGGATATGTCAGTGTGTGAGTGTAGCTGCTGACAGTCTGGGATATGTCAGTGATCAGCAGCTACATTGACTGTGACAGGTCACCTGGTGGAAATAGCATGTATTTCCTCCATATGCCAAATATGGTCAAAATGACCTCATCAGGTGGAAAATAGTCAAAATGACAAATTCAGAGTCAAAAGCCCAGAATGACACCCAGAAATAATACAAGTCCTGTTTTTTCTGCTCTGATGGCTGTGGGATCAAAAATGTCAGTTTGAATGGGTTTCAATGGAGCATTTTTGGACCTGAACAGTCTGAATGTAACTATTTAGTTTCCACAGTGTATTTTAGACTTATTGTAGGAGCTGAGCTGCAAATTCACTGATTACACTCAAATACACAATCTGGACTACATTTAGGACACATGCATCAACACACACACAGTTATCCAAAAATGAAGAATGTAAAGTGTGTCAAATGTAAAAACAGTCTCTAAAGGGTTAACAGTGTGATGAGCAGCGGCTCACAGGCTTCCGTACTCTCAGGTATTTACAGTCTGTCTCCGATGCTCCATCTGTCGGGTTTCTCTCTCCATCATGAAACTCCTGAATCATCTCCACTTTGCTTTTTGCTAAATTCGCTCAGTTCAGACAAATCCCCAAACAGCCCCCCCCCCCACATACACACACACACACACCCCACACACACACACACAGACCAGCTCTCCTCTGTCTGTCTCTGTCTTCTCTGCTGAAAAAAAAAATCCCGCCATTATGTAAATCAAATATGCACAAAATGCTTTTCCTTACTTCACAGTGAAGTTTTCACAGTCATGATTCATGCCTCCTTTTACTGCTGCCACACCATCAAACACGTATTGTAAAAACTCTTTTGAGTAAAAAGCTGAATTTTGGCTGCAGACGTGCCGCTGATGCTCCGGTGGAAATAATGGCCTCGCTCTGAGCTCACCTCTCTGCCCCCCCCCCCCAGCAGGTATGAGTCAGCGGCCACACGTGGAAGCACCTCGCTCACGGCAACAACAGCCAGCCTGTTCGGCCTGCGGACACGCGGGTCTTTTAGGAGCAGACATGACAGAGACGGATGAAGAGAGTCTGACAGGAGCTGCCACCTCAGCCTCCGCTAGGTCCTCTTTAAACGTGCTTTATCGTGTTTTTATGGAGTTTTGTGTTTTTATGCCGTTCAAACTCTGATAGAGCTGGCCAAACAAAAAACCCCGAAACAAACCAAAACAAACCAAAACAACCAAAATAAATCTCAGTTGAATAATAATAATAATAATTATAGAGTATTTCTTCACCTGGATGGAAAACTGTCATGAATCTGCTGTGGTGAAATTACAGTTTTCTTTCTTTCTTTTTTTAATATACATTTTTTAAAAAAAAAATCATTTTAAGGACACAAGGCTGACAGTAATGCAAAATATGGATGGCCAAACAAAAAAACAAACAAAAAACAAAACAAAAACCAAGCAACAAAAAATAAAATTAAAAAATGTCTCAGTTGAAATAAAAAGTATAAATAAAAATAATTATGTGTTTTTTTAAAACACTATTTATTGACCTGGATGGAAACCTGACATGGGTTTTCTGTGGTGAAAATACAATTTAAAAATTTTTTTTTTTAACTTACATATTGTTTTTGAAAATTTAAGGCCGGCAGTAATGCTAAACAAATCCACCATTTTTAGACACAACAGTTAAGCCGAGCATACATACATAAAATATAAAAAAGGACATTTGATGTGCGATAAAATACAGATATGGATGAAAAAAAATCATTTAAATAATAATTATGATTTTACATAAAAAATGAGAAATTATTGATGAAATTTAAATTAAATTAAATAAACAGATAAAATAAAAAAAATACTGATATTGACAGCATCCCAAAAACTAAAGTGCAGTGTCCTCTGAGTCATTGAAAAAGACGATCAAGGTCGCATTAAAATGGTAACTAAAAGGAGTCACCCAGTTTATAAAAATGAGTGTTTAAAATGTATTTTTGCTTAGAGAGACTGAAGAGAGATCGTGTGGATTCAAGACGATAAATGTTCAGACTGTAACAACAAATCTGTCAAAACGCAGATGATTTGAGTATTGACGGAGGATCGACTCACACTCAGCCGTCAGCTGACTAATCTCTGCTGGATTTCCCCGAGGCTTCGCTTTCCATGTCGCTCATTACGACCCTGATCCTGATCCTGATCCCGATCCTGATCCTTTATTTAAACTCTCCACATGATGTAAAGCAGCTGATCGATTAAAGCGTCTCATTAAAAAAAGATCAGGAGTCAAACTGCTGCGTCACGACCCGACAAAAGTCCTGCAAATAATACGAGTTTTAAATCAACGAGACAGAAAGTTCAAAATGAACAGACTCTAGAAACAATCTGCTTTTCTAGGATCCGGTCAAACACGGAACCAGAGAGGTTTAATGATATTAAGACACATATTTGGGGTTTTAGTCGGATATATGAGCTTTCTCTGTTGACTGACAGCTAAAATGTAAACGTGTTGAACTGAGTATTAAAAAGCAGAACAGATGGAGTCTGAGCTAATCCACGATGTAATCTTTATTCATCACGACTTCTTCTCCAAACTGACGACCAGCTTCTTCTTCTACTGGAGCCGATTAGTCGTCTTTGGATGGGAAACTTGAACTCTCCAGATCTGAAGCTGCTGCTCGGAGGTCAGAGGTCAAACACAGGTCAGTTTATACGCTGATGTCATTCTACGGTTGGTTCAGCTCTTTGGTACTGAGTGAGATCTCTTTACAAAGTAATTTGTTCCCCTACGTTTGTACTTTTACTTGGCGATGTTTTTTTTTGTGGTTGTTGTTTTTTAAAGGACAATTAGCAAAGTTTTGTCTTTGAATTTTTTTGTGATTTTTATAGAAAAGTTTTCTTCTTTAAAATGTTTTTTTTTTTGCCAACTTATAAAGAATATTTTGAGGGTATTTCAAAAAAAATAAAAAATTGGGCAATTTTTAAAAAAACAAATTTGCATTTTTTTCCCCTTAAAATGTTTGGGTGATGTTTTAGAAAGGCCTTCCAAACCTACATGCTTGGTGGTGCAAAAATCACCAAAAAGTGTACGATTTATCAGTCGGACACAACTGACAACAACTATTGTTGGATTTTTCAATTTCTGACAATCCTTGAACACATGACATATTATTATAGGGTTTTGTAAAACAAAATTTCATAACTTTTCCTGGTTTTCCGTGATCGTATGAGCCCTTGAATTTGCCGCTGTCACAAAAAACAGAACAAAGTTCAAAGCGTCTGACGGATGAGTCTCGTCAGCTCTTCGTGTTCGAGTCTCTGATCAGAGCTTTTATCGGTGGACGTCTGACGGAGGACATTTACATGAGCTTCACAGAAACAGAGTGGACGTGCTGTGAGACGGACAGATGTGTGTCAGCGGAGAGTTATTATTGGTCCTGCAGGGAAGTGAGCTCGGCCGGTCTCTTCAGAAACACACAGAGAAATGTGTACAGTCCGTTCATATAGTTATTACATAAGAGACTGCGTTTGAAAGAAGGATTTCTGCCTCAGAGCTTTTCAACAGCTGTGTGTGTGCTGAGCTTTTATTTTGAAAATCGGTCAGGGGGCCAGAGTGTGGTTTGGTTTCTTGCAGAGAGCTCGGGTGCGTTTAAATGACTCGAAGATCTCGGGGAAACACTCGACGTCTCGTTTTCTGCCTCATTGAAAAACATTAAGGAGTGTGGTGCTGATTAAGATGATGGAGAGATTCCTGAAGCTCCGACCTCTTCACTCTCACTTCAAAGAGTCTCAACACGCAGCCTGCAATGTCTGCCGTACACTCATTTATTCAAATTTAGAAGGAGTCTGATGCTGAGATTCTGTAAAAAAATAAAAATAACAGCACGAAGCTTTAATTTCTGAGCAAAATTCATTCTGGGTGACTTTGTGACCCTTTTAAAAGTTAAATTAAATCAAAACCCACTTTGTGCATCAGACAAACTTGAAAGTTACATTTTCATTTTTTGTTTTTGAGTTTAGTTTAACAAAGTGATTCTGCAAGCAACAAGTGGGTGTAAAAAAGGGATGGATGGATGAATACAAGATAAAAAAAATGCATGGAAATCATAGATTCAGACCAAAATGTCCTTGACTGATGTGTGTTTGACAGCATGCGAGTAACTGAAGTGAAAGTACAACTTCATCAGAGACGATGCTCTGCAAAACTCTGTTTTGTTTGCAGACTATTTTTAAAAAATTATTTCTTTTTCCATTTGCCGTGCATTGCAGCTAAGGTTAACTTAAGTTTAGGGAAATATTAAATTGAAATATTGGTTTTTGCACCAGAAACTGCAGAGGCAAAGACACAAAAAAATGTCTGCAGCTGATTCGGAGGTCTGAAGAAGAGAGCTGTTATTGCATCACATAACTCTGAGAAAGGGTCCACAATTCCTCTGTGAAATCGTGGACTACATCTCCCAGAATCCCTCATACATGGCCGCTTCCGCGTATAAGGGGCACGGCTTTCCATCATGGCTCCATAACACGCCTACGTGGCCTCGGATTGGAAATAATGACGACTAGTTTGGTGGCTGCAATAGAAATAAAGCTGCTGATGTTTTGAACATCCATCACCATGGTTACTGGGATGATGTCAGCAGAGGAGACGTTGTACTCAGAGGAAACACAGCCATCTCCACATTAAGTTTTATCGACTTTTCCAAAATAGTTTTTGTTCAAATCTGTGATGGAAATCGCCTCGTGCACTGAAAATGGAGCCTTCATTTCTCCTGGCAGACAGAATTGCATCGTAAAAGTGATTCTTATAGTCAAAAATCTGAAAGCCATAAGCATTATACTGTGCAATCCACATTTACTTCACGACATAAGACTTGCATATTTCCGCTATAAGTTTAGTCGTTCCAGCGTTGTCTGCTGGCGGGGAACCAGAAGTGAACGGTTGTCTCCTGCTGTTGAGATTTTGTGTGTAATTTCATCATTTTTATCTTTACTGGCTTAAAAGCTCTCAGCTGCTCAAAAATGTCAGAAAACCTGCGATAAAGGTGGTGCAGTCTGCTTCATCCTGCAGCACACACAAACTGCTCAAAGTTAGGAAGATGATGTTAAAATTTTTTTGAAGTGCCACACCCCCTGACCGCGTGTTTCTAACGGATCGGCGATGTGCAGCGTGACCTTTGTTCGGAGGCTCTGAGACTTTGACTCATTGCTCATTGATTTTTTTTAGTTTTTCCTCATTCAGTAATCATTGTGGTGTAACAAAGCTCGTGCAGACAGCGTGTTAATACGCCGGCCTAATTACAGCCTCCAATAAAACCACCCGGGCACAAAGATAATGATGAAACATGATGCAGCTCAAAGACGGAGAGGAAGAAGCGCTGAAGTCCAGTTTCTTTCTCAACCAGAAAGAAACAATAAAAGAGTTCAAGTGTTCCCGTCCATCGCTCTAAATCTCCTCGGCTTCAATTAATTCCTGCTTTAATTAGATTCTGGGCTCTCAGAGTAATGGAGAACTGATTACTGATGTGAAACATGATGCAGGAGCTGCCATGTCATGTTTAATGGGCCGGATGTGATGAGGATTAATACAGTGATGGAGACACACTTTGTCCAGTTATTGAATCTGACGTACAGGTTTCGTTACTTTTTTGTCTTTTTGTTTTTGTTCATTGAATTTGGTCATAAAACTTGTTTGCTTTAATTTGTCTGTTTTGTTGTTTTTTTTACATGTTTAAAAAAGCTCCGTCATCAGTTTCTGTATGTCAGTGTCATGTCTGTCGAAAAAGGCCGATCCAACATGAGATTTAAATTTAAAATGCACAGAAAACAAAGTAAAGACGAGGTTAACCCTTAGAAACTGTTTATGCGCTTTTCATCCCTCATGTTGTGATGATTGTGTGTGTGTTGATGCATGTGTCCTAAATGTAGTCCAGATTGTGTATTTGAGTGTAATCAGTGAATTTGCAGCTCAGCTCCTACAATAAGTCTAAAATACACTGTGGAAACTAAATAGTTACATTCAGACTGTTCAGGTCCAAAAATGCTCCATTGAAACCCATTCAAACTGACATTTTTGATCCCACAGCCATCAGAGCAGAAAAAACAGGACTTGTATTATTTCTGGGTGTCATTCTGGGCTTTTGACTCTGAATTTGTCATTTTGACTATTTTCCACCTGATGAGGTCATTTTGACCATATTTGGCATATGGAGGAAATACATCATATACTGAGCAAGGAGGATATTGAAAAATAATTTACTTTTTGTGTATTTGTTTTCAACATAGTGACAGCATGCCAAAAACCTGGCATTTAAACGGTTAAAAAATTAAATGAATGAATATTTGACATTTATGATTAGACTGATATTTGTGAAAAAAAAGATCTCTATTAAAGTCAATAATAACATTAATGTGTAATATTTTTTAAAGCTTGATTCTGAATAGCGTATTTTGTGTGCAGAGCAATATGAGTGTGTGTGATATTAAAGCGGGCCCTAAAGGGTTAAATAAGTTCAAAGAGGACAAAAAAGTGATTTAAAATAAGCATCACAACGGTGATGATTCATTCTGAGATGTTGACACAGAAAACATTTGTTACAGACTCAATCTGTGAACCAGGAGAGAGTTTGGACCAACAGTCTCTGATTGTGTTTTTGGTGGTGGACCAGCTCAGATGGACCAGCTCAGCTCAGATGGACCAGCTCAGCTCAGATGGACCAGCTCAGCTCAGGTGGACCAGCTCAGCTCAGGTGGACCAGCTCAGCTCAGATGGACCAGCTCAGCTCAGGAGGATCCGCTCAGGTGAGTCAGTCGACAGTTGGTGGATCACACTGCGGTATTATGGGAGCTGGCGGTGACGTGTTGCAGCAGCATTAAGGAGCGACGTGGTGTCAGCTCGGTATTAAAGGCTCCTGCTGCTGCCGATGGTTGACTCATCTTCTCAGTGTGTTAGCACATTTGTGTGTGTGTGTGTGTGTGTGTGTGTGTATGTGTGTGTGTGTGTGTGAGGAGTGTTTGTTCTCCTGGGTATTTCCTCTGCTTACATTCGGCTTATATCTGCAGACTCACACACACAGATACAGTCTGTGTCACTGAAGACAAACACAAATAACTAATTAACTAAATCTGTTAACAAACAGCAGCTTTGTGTTGATTATTTTATTACATTAACAAATGTCTGACAAATACAAACAAATACGATGAGTATTTGTTCCGCACTGTTACGCAAAGCACGTAAAAATTGCAAGTGTTGACAAAATCCAGCCTGTTCTCTCTGAAGACTCGAAGAACACGCCCGGTCTGTCGATTAAAATATAATATAAGGAGTGTGAGTGTGTTTATAGGGCGGATAGGGAGGTAGATGGGTCCCACAAATAACTGACTTTTGTTGCAAAATCTCACAACAAGGAGCTTTTTACTGTCACACATGATCTTCCTCTGGATCCTTAGAAACATATTTGTGTGATATGATCGAAGGCAAGACAAGAGATCCCGACACCAAAAGCAGCCTTTCACGTCCATACGTCCACGTGATACGCCGCTGGACGCCATCAGAACACAGCTGGACACCACCAGTCAGACAGTAACTGACATGGCGCAAGATACGTGGACAGGCGGTGCCATTTGAAAATGTAGCCAGGGAGCACCCAAAAACTCAGAGGATGGAGTGAGTGCACCTGCCCCCCCTGCATGATACGCCGCTGGGTGGCGTCAGGTTAAAACGCTGCCAGTAATGACATAATATCATGAACATGAAGGTCCCTGCAGGGCGGGCAGGGCGATAAACGGATCCAACAAACCCCAGACTGTCATGCAGGAGTCTGGTGTTTGCTTCCTGTCTAAATGTGTAGTTTTTTTTCTCCATCTGCTTCTTTCTGTCTAAACATCACCATGTGCTTTTGTTAACATCCCAGCATCGGTGGCGACAACCTGGAGAAAGATTCGTAATAGATTTTAGGTTTTGAGTGTTCAGATCCCATGACCTCACTGGAGCATCTTTGGTTCATTATAATTCTCAGATTTTATTTTTTAGTCAATAGTAGATCCCGACATGAATCAAAGTTCTCCTGCAGGAATCGAACCGCAGCTCGGCAGCTGCATTTTTTTAACTGTCAAATATAAACTTTATTTATGCGTTTTCTCTGCAGGAAACCGGCAGAGCTGCACGACCTCGTAAACAGGATTCAGAGCAGGACACAGTCCCACTGTTGCTGTTTTGTACCGTTGTTTTAAAATGACTCATGACTTGGCAGTGTTGCTGTATTTTTACTGTTTAAAAAGTAAACTACAACACCTCTCAAATATTGAGGTATTTATAATGTGAGGCAGTTTATGGAGAAATTATCTGTTTTTATTTGCCTCTGCCTCACACACACACACACACACACACACAGAGTCCATTAATAAGAAGTTGTGTTGAATCGATGTGCTCAGATGATGTAAAGCTTGGATGAGTTTCTATCGAGCGTTCATTCTGCTGCGTTAACGAGAGCTCATTAAATCAACTTTAAAAGGTGTTTAAAACGAGCGACACACTGCAGTGATTCAGCCACAGAGAAAAACATCGCTGCATTTATGAAAAACACGGCAAATAAAATAAAATTTAAAAAAAGGCTGGGTCAGTACTCCCAAACTGTTTTTCTGTGGCTGTGCTCAAACCTCCGACAGATCGGAGCAAAACACGGAGCAAATGTTTGCACACACATAATGTACACACTGCCCATGTGTGTAAATGTGTGTGTGTGTGAGCTGTTCAAACGAGTGTGTGTCCCCGTCACTGAGGTAAATATGCCGTCAACATTTCAGCTGACTGACAGCTTTAATTGGCCGAGACTCGAGGCTGCAGACTGAAAGAAATAATGTAAATACGCTTCATTTGCACGTACATATGCACATGAAAAATAATAAGGTGGCTGATGAAAATGAAGCCGAGAAAACGAGGAGAGAAGTAAAAAAGCTATTCGGGAGCTGATGTGAAGATCGAAGTTATCGCTCAAATATCTGTTAACTCTTAGATTGTCGCGCAATCTTTAAAATTTCGCTGCAAAATACGTCTGATGGGGAAGTCCCAATGGAGGGTTTTTGTCCGCTAACATGCTGAACCATGAATGCAGCAGCAACCTGCTTTGCTTTGAGGGCCACTTTTGCAAAATGGCAGGAGGCCAGGGGCCAGTCACAGCGGCCCCAAACCTGTTTCCATTTTAGGATGTTTGTGGGATTTTGGGACATTTCTCAGATTTTAGGATGTTTCTTGGGTTTTAGGACGTTTCTCGGATTTCACAACATGTCTTAGATTTTAGGACATTATTCACATTTTAAGACGTTTTTCCCGATTTTAGGACATTTCTTGAATTTTAGGACATTTTTCGAATGAAAGGAATTTACATTTTCATTTCATTTACATTTACATTTTAAGGTGTTTCTATGATTTCATAACATTTCTAGAATTTTAGGACAATTTCTTGTTTCTCTGATTTTAGGACATTTTTTTCTGATTTTAGGATGTTTCTATGTTTTTACGATATTTCTACAATTTTGGGACACTTCTCACATTTTAGGATTTTTTTTCCTGGATTTTAGGACTCCTCGGATTTTAGAACATTTTCCAGATTTTAGAACATTTCTCTGATTTTGGGCCATTTCAAACATTTACTACATTTTTGCAATTTTAGTACATTTCTCAAATTTTCTGACATTTTTCAGATCTTCAGCTGTTTCACTGACTTTTGGGACATTTCTTGGATTTCCGGATGATTCTACAACTTTAGGTCTTTTCTAGGATTTCAGGGCACTTCTTGGATTTTAGGACATCAGTGTCTCAGCTGTGTCCTCTGTCGGGGGTGTGGGGGATCCTCAACTGGCTCTTTTTTTGATCAACAAGCTCTATTTCGATGCTGTTTTATGTCTCTGACACCTTATGGAGACTTAAAGGACAAAAACTATTCACAGTGTGAATCACTTGTTTTTATTGTGAATTTAAAAAATGGTTGAGGGGCCACTCAGCACCCTATCAGGGGCCAGATTTGGCCCCTGTGCCTCAAGTTGAGTTTCACTGGCCTAGTTGATCCCGATAAATGCAAAACAGGGTGTGAAACGTTTAGAGGAAGAGATCTGTCTGACAGCAGGGAGAGGGTTAATTTTCACAGTACGTGTTTGTTTACAAGAAAACAGGCTTTTGGTTGAATGGGACATTTTTCAGTTGAGATTTTTGAATTATTGTAATAACGGCATAACACCACCTGGTAAATATGATACCTGCTCGACATCACAGCACACACACACACACACACACACACACACACAGATAAGTCACAGTATAAAAGCCTCCTCACACACCATTGATCTACGATGCATTTTATGCTACAAACACAATTCAGATTGGGGTTGTGTCATTTACGTTGCAAAAAGCAATTTCCTGCCGCAGGTTGTCGGTGTGATGTGTGAGGAAATGAACAGCTCGTGATGGAAAATGTCTTCTATCCGCCGTTTTAATGACTTTAATGTATTTTTATGGAGTGAGGATGCTGCTGATTAACAACACAACACATGCTGAGCTTTTTAAAGAAATTTATTACAGATTTTTCAGATGCGAGGAGTAAGCAAAAAAAAATCCCAGTTAATATGGGATTATATTCTCCATGCGACTGCATCTTATATCAGGCTGTTGTGCATAAACACCAAATAAAACAGTTCAAATCCAACAGTTGAAGATCCGTCCTCTAAACGTTTGCCTTTTTATGCTTTCTTATTTTTTTTTGTTTTTGTTTTAATTCGACATCTTGTTATTTGTAGATTGCCACAATGAAAACCACAACATCCTCCACGTTTGCATTTGAATGACAAAGAATTTTACAAAATACCAAGAAAATTACAAACTGATTTATTTCACACCCCTATTGTTCATGATAAATCCCTGAAAGGAAGACAGTTTATTTATTTAGTTTTGTGCTTATGTTCGAGCTGCTTTAATACTTTAAGATATGGATCGACATCAGTTTTGAGTCAGTTTTTTTCAGCAGTGAAACCTGTGCAGCCTTTGAGTGAGCAACTCGGCACGAAATGTCCCATGCCTTATAATAAAAGGTTAAAAAACGGGGTGATATTATCAAGAAATAATGAGGAAAATTATAACTCTTGTAATTAAATATTTAAAATGATGTTACAGAAAAAAATCATTTGTAGCATTTTAAGGCCATTTTCTTAGTTATTCTTGTTTCAATTTTCTTTTTTTTTTTTTGCTTCTTTTTATTAGTTTTTTGCTTTTTTTGTATTTTCAGATAATTTTCTTGCTTCTTTTTTGCCTAGTTTCAAACACGTTCTTACAACATAAAAATTTTAAAAATTCTTGCAAATTTTTTAGTCTTTTTTTGTTTAGTTGCTCATTGTCTTCTTCCCGTGTTTTTGAAATAAATCAAGCCAGTTTGCTCACACCTCAAAGGGTTAATATGACAATTATTCGCTCTCTGTTTTTCTGTGGAAGATGTCAGACAGCTAAGACAGAGATACTAACAGTAATATTCCCCTAATACTGAAAACACGTCAGCGAGGTGGAGTACATACATCTGTTGAAAACCCGACTCAGGTCTCTGTGAAATGTCAGCTTTCCAGACAAAGAAAAACACTGCGCTCAGTTTGCATTTTTCTCTGCATCCACTGAGGTTTGAAAGGACGTGACACTGCAGGGCCGAATGATTCCTCCCACAGTGAGAGCACGTAATCCTTCAGATGGAGCCCAAATATGAAAATCAACCAAATTACACTCAGGAGTTTTTCTCTTTGAAGCATTTAGCAAATGTTCTACCTGCTATTTCATTTTTTAAATATTTCTCGTTCCTTTCTGCAGAGCTGAAGAATATTTATGACAACTAAAAGTGCATCGACTGTGTGTTTAGATTTTGTTCGTCTCTTCCGAACTCTTTATCTCGCCTCCCTCCTGCTGACTCTGAATATTTATCTGTGCTGTCCATCTATTGCTGAATTATGTGCAGCCGCTTATCTCTGTTTCCCGTCTGCTCTTAATGTTACAGGCAGGTCGGCGTCTGTAGTGTGTGTGTGTGTGTGTGTGTGTGTGTGTGTGTGTGTGTGTGTGTGTTGTCTATCCTGGATGCTTATCTCTTGGATGAGAGACATTCCTTCAATCCAAACACAAAATAGAGCTCAGAATCAGCATCTATTTAAAGAGGACCGATTCTGCTCATTCTCAGCTTCATACCTGTATTCTTGGTTTCTACTACGACACATTTTCATGCTTTAATGCTCAAAAACTCTTTATTTCCCTCCGACTGTCTGCGCTGGAACGTCACCTACAAGTTGCAATAATGTTTTAAAGAAAACATTTCAATCTAATGCTCATGTAATAATGTAATGTTTCAGAAAGTTTTAAAATCGTCTTGCTGAGTTCGTTTCTTTGAGTCAGTCAGGTCCAAATTCCAGGTCGGGGGCCGATTGTGGCCCCATGGCTTGTGTTTCTGAATGTGTTCTTATATGTGACCTGATGCACGACATTCGTTAATCAAGGGAGATCACTTTGCATTTTTCGTTTTACGTCACAGTGGCAGGATTGTAATGCAGTTTGTAAACATGCACCAAACAGGCGTAAGTATGTGTTTTCACAAACAGGCAAACAGAATAGTTACTTAGCAGCAAACATTTCCTGCTGTTTCATTTTATTTATATTTATTTTTATTTTATCATTTCATTTATCATTTTATTTTATCATTCCTGTTTATTTTATAGTATTTTATTTCTTTTTATTCATTTTATTTTTTTACCATTTAATTTAATTTAATTTCATTATTTTTCTGTTTTTTTTTTTTCTTCCTGCTACATAGCAGACATGACTACAGCAAAGAAATGTAAAGTTGATGGCCGCCTTCAGGAGTTGAAGTTGTACCTGTCCTTCAGGTATTTTCACATGATCTAAAGTTTGGAAATCTCTGGTCTGAGTCTTTCATGTTAGACCCAAACTCCTGACAGTCCTCGCTGTGCAGCTGCTCTGCTCACGTTATAAAAATGATGTGAGACGTCGCGTAAGTTTTCAGGCTGCTCTGGTTTTCCTGCAGCAGGAGGTTTCAAGGTTTTCTCTGGAGATGCGACACCGAGACAAAGATCTAAGCAGAACGAAGGGAGGACTCAGACTAAATGCACCTGGAGACAATCACGCACAGGTGCAACATGTCAGGGGCGGGGCCCGCAATCACAAAGGTGGGAAACTTGACAGGAAGTACTACATTTAAACGTGTAACACCTGAATCATCAGCGGGGGGGGGGGGGGGGGTATGTAATATTTATACATATTTTAAAGAAAGGGAAAAAAGGGAAAATGTCCAGAAAAACGTATTCATTTTGTGCTTTTTTTCTTTTTTCAACTTTTTTGAATTTTATTTTAAGGTAATTTTCTTCTTACTTTTCACTCATTCTTGCTATTTATTTCGGCCATTTCTTGTTAAAGTACTTGTCACCCTCTTCTCATGTTTTTGAAAGCAATCAAGCCAATTCTCACATCTCTATTATGTTTTAGGACGCTTCCAGGATTTTAGGGTATTTCTAGGATTTAGAATTTTTTTCACATTTTAAGCTGTTAATCTGTCACCGTAATCATTAATCAACTTTGTAGTTGAATGTGGTGCACATTCACTCTTACACACACACACACACACACACACACACACACTGTATCAGAGAGTGTAAACAGTGTCATGGCCACGATGTGAGCTGATTGATCCATGAATAAAGTTTTTTAGCTCTCAGGCTCTTTAATGGTTTGATTCCTGCTGTCGCTGCACAGCAGAGAGACGCAGGAAACATCAGAAAATGGAAATGGAGAGAGACGGAGCGAGAGAGGCAGACAGACAGTCAGCTGGAGAGAGAGGGAGATTCAGTGAATGACAGAGAGAGAAAGAGACTCTGAGCGAGTGAACGAGGGAGACAGTAATTACCCTTCAGACTGAGAGCGAGAGAGAGACGCCGTCAGACCGTTTCATTCATCCACTCTGAGTCATGCTTAATGTCCCTGATGTGGTTTTAAACTGAAAAAAATCTGAATTCATCAGCAGAATATGCAGCAGTTTGAGGAATCATGTCAAGATTTGTATTCATAAGAGTCTGCTGGACATTTGTGGAGCAGCTGAGACTCGACAGACAGCAGAGTGAAGGTGGACGCAGCAACAAGCCAGTAGATTTGACTTTATTTATTCTGAGGGCAAACTGCTGTGCAGCATTTACAGCACAACGAGGGAAGAGTGAAACGAGAACAAATATGCAAATAGGTCACAAATTTAAAATAAAGACAATGTGTGCAATGCTAACACAGGCCAAGATAGATTCCTATATTTTGGATTCTTCTCAAACAACACAAGATGTTTAATGTCACAAAATCAAAATTCTCCAAAGCTGAATTTGATGCAAAAAAAAAGAAGCAAAAATAAAGTTTTTTTTCAATAAGTAAATCATGCTGCTAATCATGCTACTTTTTGGACTTTAGATTTTCCAATGTTTTTAGGATTTTAGAACATTTCTAGGATTTATGACATTTCTCGGATCTAGGGACGTTTTTAGGATTTTAGGACATTTTGGGGATTTTTTGGTGTTTTTTGGATGTTGCAATGATTTTACAAAGTTTCTAGGATTTTAGAACTCTCCCAGTATTTTAAGACATTTCTATTATTTTCAGGTTTTTCTAGGATTTTAGGACATTTCTAGAGTATCGGGATGTTTCTAAGCTTTTGGAACGTTTTTGGGATTTTAGGATAGTCCTGAGATTTTTGGATGTTTCTAGGATTTTAGGACTTTTCTAGAATTTAAGGTTGTTTCTCGGATGTTAGGAAGTTTTTTGGACATTTCTCGGATTTTAGGACAGTAGGGTCTCAGCTAGGACCTCGTCAGGGTGTGAGGGATCCCCACTGGCACTTTTTGGCCTGTGAGCCATAAGTTGAGTATCACTCGTGTACACTATGAAACAAACTGAATGAACTACAGTCCTATTTTTTAAATGTTAATTTAAATATTTTTTATTTCAAACATATATATATTTTTAAAAATAGAGAAATACACGATGAAAAAAAGGAAAGAAATGCAGCTTCTGTTGCGTCAGTGAAGACACATAGCATCCATTAAGAGTGTGTGAGTCACAGGAGGAAAGGTTTTATAATCTTCATTGTGATTTAAACTGCTTTCTGCTTCATTGAAGAGCATCTGTCTGATGACGGCTTTTTATTCCGGCAGCTGTTGTGGAGCGTAAAACACATTTTACTTCACCTGAAGGGAAATGAAAGGAGCATGTCAGCAGAGACAAAATAACATGATTTAAATAGGCAGTTTGTAGAAGCTGAGACACCAAATACAAAGAGCCTGACTGTGATGAAGACGTTAATTAACCATCTGAGGGTCCTGGAGGAAGACAGCTACAGGTGCCATTAACCACCGACAAATAAGGCTGGTTGCTCATTATGCTGAGGTCACATGACGAATTCACACTGACATACATTTCTACTAATTATATCTTAGCAACAGCGTCGTGTCCGGCTCTCAGCTAACAAGGATTATGTATATTCTCTTACACAAGTCCTGATATATGGTGGTGGTTATTATATATTCATATATATATATATATATATATATATATATATATATATATATATTATTTTACAGTTCTTGGGGGGACAGCAGCAGTCTCACAAATAATGCTTCAAAAAACAAAAAAACACTTTTAAAACCTGCAACAAGTCATTAAAGAGATAGCGATAGAGATAGACACAGCATCATGTGACCTCACAGCATCATGTGACCTCACAGCATCATGTGACCTCTCAGCATCATGTGACCTCACAGCATCATGTGACCTAAAAAAGACTAAAAAGTGTTTCCACAGCAGTTTGGAAAAATGTGTTTGTTTTTTTTCCTGTCACCTAAAATACCACCTCATGGGAGCGCAAATTTTTTTTTTTTGAAACTCACATTTTTTCATTTGGCTCATTTTATATTTTCAATTTCAATTTGCGCAATTTAAGGGTTATTTTGGCTCTGTTTTTGGTCTCCACCGTCTCCTGAGGGAAATGTGTGTCTCTTTAGATGCTAAATGCCAAAACCTCTCCATGCTCACAGAGGCGGTACCATTGGTGTATACAATACGACTTTTGAAGTGATTTCGGCATAAGATCCAGACATCAAAAACCACCTTCTGTGGCTGTATGGTACACTACTGGGTGGAGTCAGCTGAGAGTGCAGCTGGAAAGAACTGTTTGTGGTGTTATGATACGCTGCTGGACGGCTGGACGACACCTACCACAGCAGCATGATCCGTACACGGTCTTGTGCCAATTCTGAACGCAGCCCGATGGAACCTGTCACGTCTGTACGATACTCCACTGGACAACGTGCGGTTGAAACATTGCTGGTAACAACATAATATAAGGAGCACAAATGTCCCTATAGGGCGGGCTGGAGGGAGGGGCGATGGATGGATCCAACAAACCCAGGACTTTCATGTGGGAGTTTGGCGTTCGATTCCCATCTGACTGTGATGTTTTTCTCTACACCTTACCATGTTTGTGCTTTTGTTGTATCGCAGTGTTGGTTACCACATGCTTTTGTTGACATCCTGACATCGGTGGCAGCATCTGGGAACATCAACAGCAGATGCAGAAGGACAGAAACAATAATATGTTCAAACGTTTCCAGGATTTTAGGACGTTTCCAGGATTTTAGGACGTTTCCAGGATTTTAGGACATTGCCAGAATTCTTGGACATTTTGAGGTTTCTATGACATTTCTAGGATTTTAGGATTTTAGATTTTAGGTCTTCCGAGTATGAGTGTGTGTGAAGACCAGAGAGGTACTCGACAAATGCAAGTCAATCCAATTCCCAAGTCCTTATTTACAGTAAAGAATTAACCATGTGTCCTTCAAAATTCAAGCCTGCTGTCTTGCAACAGTACAGTTATTTGGTAGGTGGAAACAAATTGCATTTTGTTGCCTGGAAATCCTTTCAAATCTAACCTATATTTGAATTTAAACCTGACTAATAAGACAACAGTGATGAGAGCTAACAATAGCATCGCTCTTTGCAGATTTTCAGTAAATTCTGTCGGTACGATCGGACGGAAACTCATCCGGAGCGGCAGAGAGAGACTCTGAAGGGTTCAGAGAGTGCAGCCGACTTAAGGAGCGAGAAAAAGCAGCGAGAACAGGACTTAGAGGTTCAGCAAAAGAGAGAAAGGGATGCAATGAATGCAAGAGAGACCAAAAGGCGCTTAAGAGAGAGAGAGAGAGAGCGAGCGAGCCAATATGGTAGGAGGGAGAGAGAGAGCGGAGAGCGAGAGAGCTGCAGAGAGGAGCAGAGAGGAGAGTGAACGCAGGAAATCATTCAGCTCCTGATCAGCTCTGAGGACGACTCAACAACTTAGAGACTCAATCTGGAAACCTGCACGAAAACCTCGTCTGTGTCGCGTCTGGTGTTGACATTTGGAACATTTCTTCTTTTGTTTTCTTTCAGGAAAGAGACGTGGAAATATCCCAGAACTCAAGATTTATGGAGCTGAACGAATACTGAATCAGAGTGACTGACGTTTTCCACCGAGGGCTCGTTCACACAGTAGAAGGAGGAAACATTAAAAGGAATATTTAAGATCTCTTGAGGGGCTGTCATTGTTTTGGGGAATATTTCTGCCATGAGTCAGGACTTTCTTATCGCCAAACTGAGTGTGTGTGAGCAGAGGAGGAAGAGGAGAAAGTTAGCGAGTTGGGAAACACACGCACACGTCAGATATCATCATGTTCATCATCAATCTCTGTCAGCTGCCGACGCACTCTCACAGGTGCAGGGATGAGCTGAGACGAGACGGCAAGGACACTCGAGGATTTACACACTCATTCATGAACACACACACACACACAGTGATGTCATCTGTGCAAGTATGTAGTGGAGAGGAAACACCTTGACACAGTCTTCAAATCTGCAGCAAACTGATACAAGTTTTAAAAATGCAAAGATTTTCTTCTCTTACGTTTTCGTCTGTTTGCATCCTGAAACTGAGAGCCTGAAGTTCAGACTCCATCTGTGTGAGGAGAGACTTGGTTCAGATCGGGAAGACTTGAGATGGGCCTGATGTTTTTATCATGAGCGCAGCTTCAAGGATGAGAAACCTGCAACTGTGTCCCCCGGTGCTCCGGCTTCAAATGGATTCTATAATCAGAAGATGAGAAGAGTTTCTCAAAAAAAACTGAAAACATGTGAGGCAAAATCTCTCCAACATCTGTAACATTTTGCTCATCGGGAACGTGTGTGTCAGTTTTACGGGACTGTGGGCCGAGGCTGCACGGTCACCATATTAACCAGGAGATTTCATTTTCATCCATTCAGCATTGTTCTTTGAAAATGAACAGCTGCTCTTTTTGTTGTGCTGAATTCAGCAGTCTGCTATTTTGGTTTCCCCGTGCGGAGACGATCTGTTGATGCTCAGACAGAGAGTTTCCTCTGAGATGACGGCGTGAATAGCAGATATTGAAGCACGATTAAGTGATAAATGGTGTTATGTTTGTGGCTTTCACCTGGGGAGAGGAAACGGAGCGCGAGTGCATGATGACAAGACTTTCCTCTTTCTTCCTCTACTCTGACCCATTTTCCAGGCGGCAGCCCTGAGGCACTTCTGTCTCCGGCTGTGACGCCGTCACCGAGTCGACACCATGAACCTGCGTGGTGGCAACGTGTCAGAGTTGATGTCGAACACAGTGAGAGCAGCCACCGCTCTGGAGTCCAACACCTGGTCCCCACGTGGACTCGAGGAAGGCACCCTGCGATTCAATAACTTGACAGGGTGTCACGGGAATGACGCGCAGTTAGGGAACTGGTCGTACCGAAACGTCGGAGGAGTTTACGGCGACGAGGCTGGTAGGATTCACGGCTCTCAGTGTCCCCAAAAGGAGATGGCAGTGGAGAAGAACTGGGCGGCGCTGCTGATCTTAATCGTCATTGCCGTCACGGTCATGGGCAACATCCTCGTGATCCTGGCAGTCTCTCTGGAGAAGAAGCTGCAGAACGCCACAAACTATTTCTTGATGTCCCTGGCGGTGGCTGACATGCTCCTGGGCATCCTGGTCATGCCGGTCTCCATGGTGACCATTCTGTACGGTAAGCTCCGAGCGACGCTGATATTGGGCTTTATTGAGTTGACATTTGGTGTGTTGCTGACTCGAGTCGGCACAGTTTCTCCCCCCTGAAGTGTCTGACTTGTTCTCTGAGTGACCACCTGCTGGCATGTTTGGACTCCGTCCTCTCAAAGTGGGACAGATCTGATGGTAGTGACAACACCATAAAAAGAAATTGAATCTCCTTTGTTTTGGCGTCTCTCGTGTGTTGAGATCAGCTGTGTGAACTGTGTTGATGTGACCTCAGTGGTGTCAGGACTTGTGACTCTGTGATGGAGGTTTTCAGTGTTGGTGACAGTGATGTGTTTATTCAGAGAGCTGCTTCAGTGCACAAAGACGGAGGTCACACCGGGATGAATGAAGGGGCCACGGGACGATGTGGCTGCAATACTTGAGAAAGTTTCTTGAGAAAAAAAAAAATCAGTGTCATGTAAAATAAAAGACACAGGGTGGCAGGAAAAGATCTCCAGATGTACCTGTTGAGCTGGGGATACAAACAACAGCTTTTGACAGGAATTTTTACAGGATTCACCATTGTGACGACTCTGTCCTAGTCTGCTGTAGTCAGCACGAGTTGTGGCCGGTTGGCGTGGCGATTTGGCACAGAAATCTGTAAGACAGTCATTAGTTGGAGCGTATCAAACATGTTTGATTTTTCAAAGCAGACTCTGGACGCTGATGTATGGTGTACTCTCGTCACAAACCCAACTGGGAAACGTGTACCGTCAACAGTCAATGTACGTTCTCTTGTTATGCCTTCATGCACGTCTGCAGTCTGTGGAGTCTCTTTTGCTGCTGCCTGTCTTGCATCCATGTTTGTTTCTTCTTCTTCATGACAGTTTTATGTTTACTCTTGCTCTCGAAAGTGTTGTTATGAGACTTTGGTGAGGTTCAGTTGACTTCAGTTGGAGTGACAAGCCATGTCTGTGTTCAGTCCTCTGGCGTAGTCTTTACATATATGATCGACTGTTTTTAAGTCGTCATAAAAAAATCACCGGCAGCCTGTCAGTTAGTGTATACTCACAGTTTTTTTTCAGAATTTTTTAGGATTGTGAAAGTCATAAGTCATAAAGGCTGTTTATTTACATTTTTTACTGAAGTTTTGAGCACTGGTCTCATTTCAGCGCAACCTCACTCACCACACCTCTGCAAGTGCAACAAAAGGTGTGCGAGCAAAACACCAACACGGTTCATGCATTAACGAAGCGTCATCTGCTCAAAAGATGTGCGAGCAACGGAAATAAACACTCAGCTGAATGCAGTTTTTTCAGGTAACTCAGACAGAGGCTGCACGAAAGGAACAAACACCAAGAATGCTTTCTTAACAGCAATGATGCCAAAAACATAAAGGGAGGGTTCGTCATTTTGTACTTTATTTCATGAAAAAGTAAATAAAAAGCTGATGTATTGCAGAGCTTTTCATTTATTCACATGGTCATGCAAAGGCTATACATCCAAATGATTTCAATAACTTTAAAGAAACCTCATTAAAGTGTGCACTGTGCAGCTTTATTATCTAAAGTAATCCAAGCATTAGAATGGGTCTCGGTATCACCAGATAATCAATATAAACTCAGATTGAAGGCAAAAAAAAGGAACATCCTTTTTTAAAATCAATTCTCTCCTTGTGCTGAATGAGGGACCGAGGTTGACTCACGTTTTCACCCGTGGTCCCTAACTGCCCTTTTAAGCTTTTTGTTTTTTGGTTAATTCTTTTTCTCTTTGCTGACTCTATTTCAGTATCAGCCATAACCACAAAACGTAAAAAAATAAAGAAAAATCTTCCTCTACTTTTAACTGGTTATCACAGTCAAACTTTGTCTGTGGAAATTTAAATAGGTTCATCGTAAATCGTTCTGATTTGGCAGGAAGACCTGGGAGCAGGATGACCAATCTGCTCAGTGATGCTCTTATTTGTGGGTCATTCAGAGGCATCAGAATTAAACTGAAGCTGTTTCATAACCAGTTAGAAACTCTTGTCGCTGCTTTAATAATGCAGTACCTCCTCTCAGCAACCAGATGTTGGTTTCGTTGCCTTGAGGCAAAAGTCCATATGGGGGTAAACACTTTCTGTACTCTGCCTTTGCATAAAGAAAATGCAGAGCAGGATATAAATAACCTTTATTTAATCAGGCTGTCTCACTGTGAGAGAAAAACACAGAACATACAGAAGCAGCACCAGAGACAACAGATGTGACTCTGAGATCAAAGTTTAAATGGTCTGGTGGGATTTTTTTTTAAAATAATCTATAACTGATTTGTTTAATGAGGAAAAAAGTAGTGGAGGGCAGTCTGACCAAGTTCAGTATTTATCTGAGGGGCAACTGCAGCTTTTAAATTAGAGAAGAAAAAGAACTGTATGATGCATGTCACACTTTTCATTCTTTATTTTCTGATAATTTCTGCTGTGTTCATGCATATGTCAAACATTTTGGCAAGTTGTGTATTTGAGTGTAATCAGTGAATTTCCATCTCAGCTCCTACAGTAAGTCTAAAACACACTGTGGAAACTTAAATGTTGCATTCAGACTGTTAAGGTCAAAAAATGCTCCATTGAAACCCATTCAAACTGACATTTTTGATCCCACAGCCATCAAAGCATAAATTTGGCATTTGGTATATTGAGAAAATACATGCTGTTTCTACCAGGTGCACTGTCACAACCAGTGTTGCAGCAAATCATTGACATATCCCAGACTGTCATCAGCAAAAAAAAAAGAATTTAAAAAGAATTCTATTGAGTATGTAGTATATTAAAAACATTTCATTTTTTGTGTTTTTTTTAAAATCCAACAACAGAGTAGCATCATGAAAAAAATGGCATTTAAAGTATTCAAATTCTGAAAAACAAAACAAAACAATGACTATTTGATATTCATGATTAGGACTGATGTTGGTTAAAATAATAAACATATTATATAGCACAAATATTATTTGCAGAAAATTTTGTTGCAATCCAAGTTGGCGGGATATTTCACTCTGAGCCACAAATATGAACACCTGAAGAAAAGTCAGGGAGATTCAAGGAAACATCATCCAACAGTTGAGATATTTCAGTCTTGATCAAAAGTTGTGGGCAGACTCACACTGCCATCCCTAAAACCACGGTGGATAAATCTTTAAAGTTTGAATTTACAGTTGGGAACAATAACTTCAGATCCCGCAGCTCTTCTCTGCATCTGAAAACTCTCCTGGTGCTTCAGGTGATTAATGCTTCCCTCGACCAGCTTCAGGAGGCTGAATGTTTCCTCATTTTCTGTTTATCTGTCACACACACACACACACACACACACACACTCTCACACAAAACCTCTAAAACACACACACACACCCCCTTCTCTGTCCTTCACTGCCGCCCGTCCTCATCTGCTCCTCTTCCTCCCTCAGCTTCCTCTCCGTGTCTCTGGAAATGTCACGAGCCGCTGCTCACATAAGGAGCTTTAAGCCCTAAGTAGCAAATTCATTTGCATGAGAACGAGCGGCGGGAAATTAGTCAGAAGGAAGAGCGCTTCCAAAAAGAACGACCTCCAGTGCTTATTACTCGCCTTTAATGAGAAGACAAAAGAAGTCATTAGCCACGCCGACGCCAAACACAAACACACACACAGCATTTATTCTCTTGTGTTGCTGCACGGTCGCCGAGCCTCACATTCATTCAGCGACTCAGAGAGCAAACAGCATTGTGTCGGGGGTGAGAGGGCGCAGCGGTAATATCACACAGAGAGGCGGCAACCACCAGAGAGGTTATTATCGATGTCAAAAAGAAGATTATAGGGGGATCCAGAGACGAGGCCGTGAGTGGATATTAATGAGGTTATAGATTAGTTTGTGGTTGATGTCATAGCTGTGAAAATTATATGATTAATGAGGTCATTAATGAGGTCAGAGGCGCTCATGCATGAAATAGCAGGTGACGTCACAGGTGATCGTTTCAGTGATGCCGTCATTATTTTAGACCAGTTGAGATCATATCTGATTAAATATTATAAATAAGGTAAATAAGGTAAATGCAACTGTAAATGTCGTCATCACAGCTCCAAAGGATTGGCGCCCTCTAGCAGCAGGAGTGTGAAATGACTTTCTAAGCGAGCAGAGTCAGAGAATGTGCGCGCTCTTTGTTCGGGTGTCAGAGAATGTGCACGCTCTTATTTTGGGTGTCAGAGAATGTGCACACTCTTATTTTGGAAGTCAGAGAATGTGCACGCTCTTATTTTGGGTGAAAGAATGTGCACGCTATCTCTTTGAGTGTCGGAGAATGTGCACGTTCTTATATTGGGTGTCGGAGAATGTGTGCGCTCTTTCTTTGGGTTAAAGAAAATTCACACGCCCTCTTTTTGAGTGTCGGAGGATGTGCACGCTCTGTCTTTGGGTGTAAGAGAAATTGGGAAATGGTGATGCAGACACATGTTCCTCTGCAGAGCAGTGGCTGAAAATGCCAGTTTTACAGTTCTGCTGTAGTGGAACATATATGCAGAGTTTGTAAAGTTTTGTGACTTTTCCTCTGTTTTGGGTGAGCAGGACATCATGCTTAGACCAGTAGTGGCCCAATCAGCTGATCTGCTGTTGTGTTCATTAGAAATGGCATTACTTAACATGATGCTTCAAAGGAAAAGATGTCTCGTGTCTTAAAACCGTCTGTGCTCGTTTCCTCTCTCCTCTCATGGTTTCCTTGCAAGGGAAGCAAGGATGCAATTTAAGGGACTTGGGATCCAGCCTCTGCTGTTGACTGTCGCCGGTGTGGAGGCATAAAAACACTAAATACCTCAATAATTATTCTTATAGATGCCTCACAAAATCTGTCAACCAAAAAGAGAGTCACTGCTGCGGATCAGAGCACCAACACAAAGTTCTCCGTCCTCCCTCCAGCGAGCTCCGTGAGACGAGTGGTCAATTGCCGCCCTAACCAGAACCTGAAGCTGGGTAGAGTCGCCCTGGTTCCTACTCCTGCCTGCGCACACGGACTGAGCCTGACCGGCTTCTGTGAGGCGAGCCGGGCTCGAGGCGACTTTGAACGCTGAACTCCAGAAACCGGCGGCCTCCCACAGAGACCTACGGTTCTTAAAAGCGTACCCCCACCAGAGACCGAGGTCTCTGCCCAGGACTACCTCAAAACAAAAAAGGCAAAAAATAAAGTAGTGGGCTGACAGAGAAACTGAGCAGTTCAGCTGGCCCACTCAACGACCAGCTCACCACGGTCGACTCCTAACACTCAGAGACACGAGGCACTCGGAGGACTCGGGAGACTCGGAGGACTCGGACTCATCAGAGCAGGTCGCTGAGGCTCGGGCTCAAGGGGGAGAAACAGAAACCTCAGGTTTGTTTAAAAAACAGGAAAATGAAAAATCAGGTGTTGAGAGGAGCATGTGCTGCTGCCGCCGCTGAAGGAGGAGCCGCTTTTAACTCAGGTAATCAGACCAGGTGTCAGGAATCAGCAATCAGAGCTGCAGCTGACTGAGAGCACAGACGGAGAAGATGGGTGCATGCTTTTTTTTCTTTTTTACGCCCCCAGCTAGCAATTTGTGGTTCTAAAGATGTTTTGAGAATGGTACAATGCAATGTTTGAGTTACCAGGATGTTTTTCTTAAAGTTCAGATAAAATTATTTATAAACATCAAAAAATGTTCTTCCTTTGTTCTCGTGTAACTTTGTGGGAGCGTTTTATAGAAGAACATTCTATGATCTGTCACGAATGAATCATGAACATTTCGACCAAATTTGGTCCCAATCATCGTAAAAGATAACGAGATATTTCAATGAATGTCTGCATGTTTTATGGCCATCAGATGGTTGCTGAGATTTCTGGACCAAAATGGTGAAGAAACATTTCCACCTCCAAACAGAACATCTTGTTCCTGGACATTTAAAAAAAAAAAAGTGATTACAGGTAAGAACTGTTTCCAAAGGGCTCGATGTCAATGTTCCTGTTGGCAGACCGAAACCACAGCATCTTCCAGCTGGAGAGGCTCTTCATCTCTGTTTCAGTCTGCAGCTTTTCTCTTAATAACCCCCCTGGGCTGGACTCATGCTGTTCCTGTGAAAGTAAATATGGAGAACAGAATTTTAACTGCAGTTCTCTAAGTATTCAGAGAAAAAACCCTATTGTTCAATCAAACAAACAGATTTTTTGTTGAGCTCTGAAGGAATCCCCTCATGTCTACAGCAACTGCTCAACTAGCAATTTTTGGTTCTAAAAACATTCTGAGAAAGGTACAATGCAACCCATGCTATGTTATAGTGTTCTGCTGCAAGTTTTCTTTCGGTTTCCAGAATGTTCTTCCTCAAGTTTGGGTAACATTCTCAATAAACATAAAAAAATGTTGAATGTTGCTTTTAAAACGTTCTTCCTTTGTTCTCATGTAACATTGTGGGAACGCTTTATAAAAGAACATTCTATGATCTGTCTCCTCTCAACATCACCAAAACATCCTCAGAGTGTTGCTGTTCAGACGTTACATCTTAGCCAGCATTTAAACATCCTTAAAACATTCTTTGAACATTAGATTAAAGTGTTTTCTTTAAAATGGCAACTTGTAGGTAACGTTAGCCAACGTTGTGGGAACGTTCCCTGCTTGTTGGCTGTCGGATTCCTGGAGAGCTGATGTGCATCGATGCTCAGAAACAGGAAACACCGCTGATGTGTGCTGCCCTTTAGAGGACGGAAATGTCCCATTCATTTTCTCTGGGGACATTTGCTCTTTAATAAATAAAAAGTCAAAGTTATAAGCCGTCTATAGTGAGAAGCCAAGGTCTATTTTTGCTGAGTTTCTATCACTCAACAAATCGCTCTGAAATGTTTCCAACGACATCTTTCTCTTGTAGCAGTTATTGTGTCGACTCCCACCATCTGCTGAAGTTGGTACAGTTTTTAAAGGATATATTTCTGTAGTTATCATTCTCGGCGTGGGCGGCCCTTTAATCTTGTTTTTGCAGAGGCTAATTAAAAACTATCCAACACTGAACAGATTTCTCTTGTCAAACATCGACCTCAGAGACCTTCTGTACTCCCAAACTGTGTCATCTCTGAATAAATCTCACTGTGGGACACATTATGAGGGCTGTTGTTGTTGTCGTCGGGATTATTCTCCGTCATTGAGGCAGTACAGTCATATCCGATATGAGGGGACATATTGAGCATGTCAAACACTAATCAGCTTACCAGCCACATGCTGATACATTTTGGCTGCTGTGTTTGTCTTGTCTGCCCACTTTTGGCAGGTTTCCCAGCCATGATTTAGAGATCCAGTTCTAAATCGAGCATTTCGAGCATCCTGGGAAATTTGGGATTACTCTCTTAACCATTGTGGACACTGTCGTGGACAATGTGTGGACACTGTCGTGGACAAAGAGTTTGACTCCTGTCTATTAGGCATTAAAATACAGAAGGCAAACATCTCCCCTGCTGTGGAGTTCTGGTTTGTTTCTCCCCGTTGTCGCCTTGTTTTCGCGGTGCGTTCCCCGGAGACGAGCTGTCAACATAAACTCCACAGACTGATGCGCCGTCTCACCTCAAACAATCCCCCCGACGCTCCGCTCAATAACTCTGCGTTTCACTTGGCTACGATCTGCACCCATGATAGTTGGAGACATACCGTTGGGAGCTTCCAAAGCTGTGTGATTGTGATCGGCTCCTTTCCTTTTTGCATATTTTGGGGCCACGTTTAGTTTCCCCCAAAGACACTGAGTGCACTTGGAAATCGTTTTTTTCCTCTCAGTGAGTCAGGCTGTGACTCAGGTCAGCAGATTTCTGCAGTTCATCCCGTTTGTTAACATTTGTCGGCGGCTGAGCTGCTTTTGGAGGCAGAAATAATCTCAGTTACTCAGCTGAGGTTAATTTGCTGCAGTGTGAAAGAATCCTTCAGAGAAACTCGAGCTAATTGGCAAACTTGACTTGTAAACAGGAAACTCACAAATAAAAACCGTGCCGGAGTTGTTCTGAATTTCTTGTGTTGGAAGGTCAGCTCAAATATAATCCCTCCAAAACCTCACTGTGTTGATTTTTGGTCACTTTTGTTGCATTCTGCTCTAAACCGACTGATCAGTGACAACACTGACTCTGATAGTGAAGCTAGACTACGTTCACATTACAGCACTTAATGCGCCTCTGATTTCCCCCGAGATCCAAACTTTCTGCCTCAACTGATGTCACATATGGGTTATTTTAAACATTAATTGAACATGGTGAAGAGATCTTTGCCCTGACACACCTCACAAGCAACCAATGACGTCACACACACACACACACACGCACACGTTGGAACATAAAAAAATGTCACATTTGAAAAAAATCATTAGCATATGATCATATCATTCTTTGTGTTCAGTCTAAAATCCAACGTTTTTGCGGGTTCATGAACACAGCGCAGCAGCAGGGTTCCCATTGCTTTGTTTTTTCCTCTGCAGCAGTTTGTCACTCACAGAAGGATCAGAGGAGCAGCTGTTTGTAAGTGAAAGTGAAGTTTTAGATTCAGCAGAATCAACACTTTCAATTTTAATATGCTTGATATTCTGCTGCACTTATATATAACCAATCAGCATATGTATTCCAGCAGCGCTCCTGAACAACAACAACAAAAAACAGCAAACAAAAAAACATCAGATTTTGGACACTTTTGCTTTTAATGTGAATTTAGCCTTAGTAGCACTATAGCAACAAAACAAAAAACAAACCCTAACCCTAACCCTAACAACCTCAGTTAGAGCGACAAGGACGAAGCAGCTGCAGATAAAAACCACGTCATGTACAGTGAAGTGAGTTTCCAGGAGCTGTCCATTCAGCACCACAGACCGCCGCTGATTCTAACTGTATCATTTCAATTTTAAATAATTATATATTAAACATTTTTTTCTTTACAGAATAACAATCATTGAAGAATTTTTCCCATTCTTTTACTTTTTTTTAAAATTTTTTTTTTTTTTTTCCTTTTTTGTTGTTTGTTTCTGACATTTTAATTTGTTGCTAATTTTTAGGTAATTGTCTTGTTTGTCCATCCATCCATTTTCTTCCGCTTATCCGGGGTCGGGTCGCGGGGGCAGCAGCCTAAGCAGGGAAACCCAGACTTCCCTCTCCCCGGCCACATCGTCCAGCTCTTCCCGGGGGACCCCGAGGCGTTCCCAGGCCAGCTGTGAGACGTAGTCTCTCCAGCGTGTCCTGGGTCTTCCCCGGGGCCTCCTACCGGTGGGACGTGCCCTGAACACCTCACCAGGGAGGCGTCCTGGAGGTATCTTAATTAGATGCCCGAGCCACCTCATCTGGGTCTTCTCAACGCGGAGGAGCAGCGGCTCTCCTCCGAGCTCCTCCCAGATGACCGAGCTTCTCACCCTATCTCTAAGGGAGAGCCCAGCCACCCTACGGAGGAAACTTATTTCGGCCGCTTGTACCCGCGATCTTGTTCTTTCGGTCACTACCCAAAGCTCGTGACCATAGGTGAGGGTAGGAACGAAGATCGACCGGTAAATCGAGAGCTTTGCCTTTCGGCTCAGCTCCCCCTTCACCACGACAGACCGGTGCAGAGTCCGCATTACTGCAGACGCTGCACCAATCCGCCTGTCGATCTCTCGTTCCATCCTTCCCTCACTCGTGAACAAGACCCCGAGGTACTTAAACTCCTCCACTTGGGGCAGGACTTCGTCCCTGATCCGGAGGGGGCACGCCACCCTTTTCCGGCTGAGAACCATGGTCTCGGATTTGGTGGTGCTGATTCTCATCCCAGCCGCTTCACACTTGGCTGTGAACCGATCCAGTGAGAGCTGAAGGTCGCGGCCCGATGAAGCCAACAGGACCACATCATCTGCAAAGAGCAGGGACCCAATCCTGAGGTCACCAAACTGGACCCCCTCAGCACCCTGGCTGCGCCTAGAAATTCTGTCCATAAAAGTTATGAACAGAATCGGTGACAAAGTACAGCCCTGTCAGAGTCCAACCCTCACCAGCAACGAGTTTGACTTACTGCCGGCAATGCGGACCAAGCTCCGGCACTGGTCGTACAGGGAACGGACAGCCCGTATCAGGGAGTCCGAAACCCCATATTCCCGGAGAACCCCCCACAGGACTCCCCGAGGGACACGGTCGAATGCTTTCTCCAAGCCCACAAAGCACATGTGGACTGGTTGGGCAAACTCCCATGCACCCTCAAGGATCCTGCCAAGGGTCCAGAGCTGGTCCACAGTTCCACGACTGGGGCGAAAACGTTCTTGTTTGTTTCTTGCTTATTTCTGGCAATATTTTCTCAATATGATTTTCTACTTTCATTGAATTATTTTTTAAACCAGCATCAGTCCTAATCAGAAATTAACAAATACATATTAATTTTCCAAATTTTATATCTTTATATGCCAGGTTTTTGTCATGATGCCACTATATTCTAGATGACAAAAACACAAAAAATGAATTATTTATTAATATACTGCATGCTTTTTTTGTTGTTGTTTTTTGCTGCTGACTGTCTGGGATATGTCAGTGATCAGCAGCTACATTGATTGTGACAGGTCATCTAGTGGAAATGACAAAAATGGCAAAAAATGACAAATTCAGAGTCAAAAGCCCAGAATGACACCCAGAAATAATACAAGTCCTGTTTTTCTGCTCTGATGGCTGTGGGATCAAAAATGTCAGTTTGAATGGGTTTCAATGGAGCATTTTTTGACCTGAACAGTCTGAATGTAACTATTTAGTTTCCACAGTGTATTTTAGACTTATTGTAGGAGCTGAGCTGCAAATTCACTTCAGCTGTAATCTTGATCTTGATCAGGTTATGTAAAGATTTACATATTCTTAATTATTTCTTATTTTAATAACTAAATCCCATTGACTGTTTTATGCCATCAGAGACTGCAGAAGCTGTGAAATCATCATTTAGATTACGCAGCCTGAATCAGCCTGATTCATCGAGGAGAACAAACAGCTGCAGCTGTTAAACTGTATTTGTTTGAGGTGAATTTGCAAACCTCTTCACACAGTTTGCTTTCAGCATAAACTCTGCCACCCCTCGCCTCCTTCCACTCAGGACGCAGCCTTTGTGACTCAGTTGCTCAGTAATCAGCGGCTCTCGCTGTAAAGCCTCTCAGCCTTTTGGTGCTTCGGTCACTAGAGGCAACAGTGAAAAAACAGAGGAGCGGAGGGAACATGGTATTCCAGCCTGAGCTCAATGGAAGCTCGCTGAGTCCTCCAGGCAGCCAGATCCCAGCTCTGCTCCTGCTCGGTCCCTCCTCTGATCAGCAGAGACACATAAAACCTGATTCTCTCTGAGCTGATGATGTCTGTCAGCCGTTAATGTCTTTAAAACCTGAGCAAACTGGCTAGATTTCTTTAGAAAACATGAAAAGAAGAGCAACTTTAACAAGAAATTACCCTAAAATTAGCAAAAAGAGTCAAATGTTGCTATAAAATTACCTGGAAATCAGCAAGAAAATAGAAATTACTGAAAAAAGTGCTAAAAATAAATCCAGTAAATACATAAATGTGTATTTTCTGTAACATAATTTAAATATATTATTATAATAATCCTAAATAAAGTGTTCTGGTCAATGTTCCCCATTCAAAGAAAAAACAAAAAAGCAACTATTTTTTAAAATAATTCTCTCTCTTTAAAGACTAATTTCCAGGTGGTTTTCTTGTCTCATAATTGCTTGCTTTTTTTTTTTTTTTTTTTTAATGTTTTCCAAATCAAAATTACAGCAATTTGCTGTGGTTTCAGAGGCTTTAATGGTTCTGAGAGGCATCTGAATGCAGCACAAGGAAACTGGAGTCGATCCAGGTTTCAAAGGGTTAATGTCCTATAAGACTTAACGTGGATCCGTCACTCCGCCTGCTGCTGGCTCTCCTCTCTGTGTGACACAGAAGACAAACGCTTGAGTCTCGTAGCTCTCGGGTTTTGTCCTCTTTCTGTGCAGCTGTGCAGGATGAGATTTACGGAGCAGATTAGGATCCGTTTCTTCTCTGTGATTCAGACCAAATCTCTGCAGTTTTAAGGCGAGCGCTGCCTTTAAATCCTGGGAAGATATTCAGGAACAAATCGTCTCACATGAGGCCAAACAGGAAATCTGTTTTTATTTCCTCTCAGATCAGCTGTCAGTCAGATGACGTCAAGCTGTCTTCTCTGGAGTTTATTTTGATGCATTTCTTGCTCTATTCTGTGTTTCTTTGCTGTTCATGTAGTTTTATGATATACTGATTTTAGATTTATTATCAGGGACAGACTGAACAATCTCGATTAACCCTTTGAAACCTGAAACCTCTACAACAGCAAGCATATCTGCAAAAGCACATGGCAACGGATGCTGGGACGTTAAAAAACCATCACATTCAGACGGGAGGCGAACTCTTGGCTAGTATGTGCTTTTATAAAAACGCCTGTCTCTGTATTAGTGAGACACACTGGTGATGCACCTGCATGCACGTCCAAGGTGGGTTTCAGTCACAGATTTGCACAAAAAATTGAGCTATATTTTTGAAATATCAATTAAACACAATGTGGAACTGACTGTGTTTCCACTGAGTGACGTTGTGCGACCTCTCCTCTGCTGATAACATCCCAGTAACCATGGCGATGGATGTTCAAAACATTAGCAGCTTTATTTCTATTGCAGCCACCAAAGTAGCCGTCATTATTTCCAATCCAAGGCCACGTAGGCGTGTTATGGAGCCATGATGGAAAGGCGAGCCCCTTATACGTGGGAGCGGCCACGTATGAGGGAATTCTGGGAGATGTAGTCCACGATTTCACAGAGGAATTGTGGATTCAAAACTTTCTCAGAGTGATGCAGTAACAGCTCTTATAGCTCCTGCTGCATCATGAGGGAGCCAGTTCCTACTGACAAGCACACAGACACAGCATCATGTGACCTCACAGCATCATGTGATCTCATAACATCATGTGACCTATTAAAGACTAAAAAGTGTTTCCATTGCACTTGAAACATCACCTCATGCAAGCGTGAAAACTTTCTTGCAATAACTGAAGTTTTTTCAAAATTGACATGTTTCCATTAGGCGTCCATTATCGTCCTCTCTGTCAGCCGGTCGGTGAGACATAAAGTGATCACATGATGACATGACTTTTAAACAGGTGAATCACTGAACATGACAGAAGCAGAGGAGGTTAAATAGATGAAGCGTTTATGTTCCTCTGGAGTGTATGTCCAGAAGTAGGGCGGCTGGAACAGGTCTTATACAACAGAGAGAACGTCCTCCTCGCTGGTTTCCTCGACACTGGATGAGGCCGTCGCCCTGAGCAACAATAACCTCTAATTCCTCACTTGATAGTAGAAAAGATGAAGAGTGGGTTTGGGAACAAAGCGAGTCCCGAGCGGAAAATAGCCGGCATTGTGCTCATCGTGTTTGTGCTCAACTGCTCGAGATGGAGGAGATTTCTCTGTTTTTGTGTGTCGGAGCTGCAGAGCGGAGCACAAAGCGGGCGCCTTCTCCTCTCTCGCATGAGCAGACGGAACAAAATGAAACAGATGCAAACAAAAGGGCAGAGCCATTATCAGGCTCTGCTGGCCAGATGTGAGACAGCGGGCCAAAAGGTCACCACGTGGAAGGAAAATGTAAAATTAAGAGGGGGGGGGGGGGGGGGGGGGGGGGGGGGGGGGGGGGGCAGGAGTATGAGCACCAAACACAAAAGAGATAAAGACGAGGCTCTGAAGTCGCTTCACAGCAAACAGCTAACAGGTTACATAACACAGCATTCAAAGACGTGGTTCAGTGTGTCTCAGTGATATAATCCATGATCCAGCAGCACGCAGTTTAGGTTGAGAGAAACAGAATCATATGTATTTTTAAAATGTACCTGATACACAAAGACTGAAGTTATAATTAACTCTGCAGACAAGATGTAATATTATACATTATATATTTAATTCATTAATATACCTGTTTCTCAGATTTTAGGACATTTCTAGGTTTTTTGAACGTTTCTTGGATTTTAGGAAGTTTCCAAGATTTTAGGATGTTTTTAAAGACACTGCTTGGATTTAAGAGGTCTCTAGGATTTCAGGACACTTCTTGTATTTTAAGTAGGGCCGGGACTCGATTAAAAAAATTAATCTAATTAATCAGAGGCTTTGTAATTAATTAATCGAAATTAATCGCATTTTAATCGCATATGTCTACGCTACCATCCGCCCGCTTTTTAAAACGAAATTTCCCATCCATGGGGCCAACCAAAGCGGTCTCATCCGCTTCTTCGTTCATTGTTGTTGTCTGTAGCATGGATGGTCTGAAGTCATGAACGGTAGGTGGTGCGCTAGTATAATCGGTCCCCCGGAAACTCATCAAGTGAGAAAGGTTCCGCCGTGCAAAAATTGGTGTGATTAAAATGCGTTAATTTTTTTAACGCATTAATTTTTGTGTAATTAATTAATCGTGATTAACGCGTTAAAGTCCCGGCCCTAATTTTAAGACATAGTATTTTAGGACATTAGGGTCTTAGCTAGGTCCTCCTCCTCCACTGCACTTTTAAAAACACAGTCTAGTGCAGAGCCTTGAGCTGATGTAATGTGTGAAGTCTTTGTGTCCTCTGCTTAGATATAATGTCTCTGTGTGTGTGAACTGTTTGTTGCATTCGTTATTTTGGGGCTGTTCGTCTCTCAGCGTGAAATCTCAAATATATAACAAAGTAAAGATTTCTTAGAAGGAGACAGTGACGGCATGCAGCGTCTCAGAGGCTCAGTAAAAATAATTTAGTTTTGCTTTTGAGAAATCCGTCTGCACCTGAATACAACAATGGTTAACTGACTTCAGCATTAAAAAAATTACTTTTCTTTTAAAAAAAAAAAAACACTAGCACCACAAAGCGTATTTCTAAAAAAGTGTTGAACAGTCCTTTTCCTCTGAAGTGTAAACTGCAGTAAAATAAACTCTGTCTTCCCAGCTGACGGTTGTAGACGTTCACGTGTGGAAACTTTTGTGTCCTGTGAGAGCAGCGTGTAATTAATGTGGAATAATTAGAGCTCATGATGACACGCTGCTGCGGCACGCTGTAATTTCGATCGAGCACGTTTGGTTTGGTCTCAGGAGCCCAAACTCACTTTTCTGTCCACTGAAGACGCCCGTCAGCTCCTCGCTCAGATGCAAAAACACCGTTTCACCATGAGTGAGTTTAAAGGTGCGTGCAGGATCTGGTGGATTCATTGACCTCCAGTCGTTCGGTTCTTCTCTGAGCAACTTTCCTGTTTACAGCCGCATCCTTCACTACGCCATATTTCCACTCTGCCAGGTTTCACTGGTATTTTCTAATCATGTGTATTTGAGTTATACTGGTCTCTGCTGCCCCGTCATGTTGCTCCCTCCCGGATTGTGTTTTGCTTCAGGAACATTCGGCCGTTGACTCCAGTTAAACACTTTCCCCTCAGCTCCTCTAATAAATATGGACCTGATTATTCTAATCACCGCTGCTGCTGTTAGTCTTCTAATTATGATTATATAAAAAAAAGCCCGTAAAGCTGCTGTGAAGCAATGACATCATCTCTCTCTGTGCTTGCACCTCTTCACCTTTCTCTGCTTCTCTCGGTGCAAACACGAACACCAACAAAGGCCGTATTTCTTTGTATTATAAGTAACTATGCAGCTGTGAAGTTTCTCTGCCTGAAAACTGCCGTCAGACTGTTTCCTTTTAATTAAGACTCAATTGGGATTTAAGAATATTTTAAGGATTTTAGGAGTTTTCAGTTAGTTTAGGACATTTCCTAGACTTTAGGACGTTTCTAGGATTTGAGAACATTTCTAGGATTTTGGGACATTTTGAGGATTTTAGATTTCCTGGATATAGCTCATTTTTTAGATTTTAGGATGTTACCAAGGTTTAAGGACATTCGTCAGATTTCAGGATGTTATTGGGATTTTAGGACATTTCTCAGTTTTTGGGACATTTGTAAGAGTTTGGGACATTTTGGGGATTTTAGGAGATTTATGGATGTATCTCATTTTTAGGATTTTAGGATGTTTCTGGGATTTGATGACGTACCTGGGATTTCAGGATGTTTAGGACATTACTCAGTTTTGGGGACATTTCTCAGATTTCAGGAGTTTTCTGGATTTTGGGACGTTTCTGGGATTTGATCAGGGTCTAAGCCAGGACCTCTGTCGGGGCCTGTGGGGGGGGTCCTCCACTGGATCTTTTAATAAACAGTCTGCAGAGCCTTGAACTCCTGTAATGTGTGAGGTCATTGTGTTCGCTGGTTATATAATGTCCTCATGTGTGAACTGTTTGTTGCACTCGGTATGTTCCTCAGCGTGACACATGGAGCTCCGTGTTGGCTGCTGCAGAGTGTTTACAGAGACTCTGAAGAGACGAAGAGACGAGCAGCTACAGAAGCAGCTTCTTTACACAACAGCAACCAGCGACTCATTAATACCCACTGAACAGATATTACACACTTTGTGTCTTTAGTGGAGCTACAGTGTCTGGACATGTCTCCGTCTCTGAGGGGAAGAGCTGCTTTGTCTCATTGTAAGAAAAAAAAAAAAAAAAAAGAAAATCCCAAACAAATAGAATAAACCAGAAACCAACAAACCAAATTAAATCAACAAGATATGATTGTCCTCCAGTTTGTTGTGTTTTGAGAAAATGAGAAGCAAACATCTTCTGCAAAGATGAACCTTTTGTAAAGTTGTGAATCAACAAAACTGCTCAGTTTAGTTTAGAAAAATGATTATGATTTTCAGTCCAACATGCACCCGTTTCATGTAATGTGGTGCAGCTGCAGACGCTCACGCACTGACCGTAATGCAACTGACACATTTCACATGCTTTCACGCCACAGTCTGCACGCCACACTTCCATTTTCTTACACAGTGAAAAACACATTTACAAAAGATAATGCTGTGGAGCATAAAGAGGACTCGAGGCGGGTTTCTATTAACCCTCAAAACTGTGAATATAAAGTATATGGAAACACATCAGTTCTGAAAAAAAACTCCCATTTATCGCAAAAAAGTTTTTACGTTCGCATGAGGTGGTATTTCAGGCGATTCAAAAAAGACATTTTACAAAACTGTATTATAAACACTTTTTTGGCTCTTTGGCTCCTTCATGATGCAGCAGGAGCTACAAGAGCTGTTATTGCATCACATAGCTCTGAGAAAGTTTTGAATCCACAATTCCTCTGTGAAATCGTGGACTACATCTCCCAGAAATCCCTCATACGTGGCCGCTCCCACCTATAAGGGGCTCGCCTTTCCATCACGGCTCCATAACACGCCTACGTGGCCTCGGATTGGAATCAATGACGGCTAGTTTGGTGGCTGCAATAGAAATAAAGCTGCTGATGTTTTGAACATCCATCGCCATGGTTACTGGGATGTTATCACCAGAGGAGGTCACATGACATCACTCAGTGGAAACACAGTCAGCTCCACGTTGTGTTTTATCCGTATTTTGAAAATATTGCTTAAAATTTAGTCCAAATCTGTGATGGAAACTCGCCTCATGAAGCACAGAGGTAGCAGCACTGTGTAAACTCTTGCATCAGCTGAACCGCGGCTGCTGCATCGCTGTGAGTTAGTTATGGGTTTGATATTGTGGAAACATCTTTCCTGTTTGGCTCTGAACTGTTACAACAAAGACAGTTGCCAGCGCCGTGATGACAAAGTTCCTGTAGCTTCTCTCTCACACACACACACACACACACTAGGTATGTGAGGTTATAATAAATGGATCAGGTGAGTGGGAGCGAGTCATGTGACCACTGTATGGCTCACAGACTGCAGTTTGGCTCTCGGTGCAGCTCTGGACTCTGCAGAGATGAAGGTTGAGAGAGTGCATCTGAAGTGTTACCACGGCGATACTGAAGCGGCCATGTTGCAGGCTGGAGATGATTTTACAGCTGAAAGTCTGTTCTGTCTGTAGCATCTGGATTTAAACACTGTGTGTGTTTTTAACGCTGGATATCATCAGGATTAACCCTTTAGAGACTGTTTGGTGCATTTTACACGCTTTTTATCCTTCATGTTGTGATAATTGTGTGTGTGTTCATGCATATGTCATAAATGTAGTCCAGATTGTTTCCAGAAGCTTTAAAGTGTAATTCTTCGAGTCTCGACGTCCTCTGACCTGAAAGTCTCTATAAACCTGTGATTACTCTCTCAGGATCTCTGAGTGTTGAACCTCCTCCTCCTCCTCGTCATTTCTCTCTCCATCTGCAGTCGGAGCTGTTTGCATGCTAAAGTTCGCAGCCCACTCTCTAAGTGTTAATGTAATTGCACAAATAACAGCTGTGATGACTGTAATCAGAAGAGCGCGAGCCGCAGCCACAACAGAGACGTGCCGACAGTGCTGTGATGACAGATTAATGTTTTCCACCCACAGCGACCACTTAACATGCACATTCAGCGGGAAAACAAAAACCCAGCAGCCTCTCCTCAAAAGTTTGCATACATTTTCTTAGTCACAGGCGCTGAAATCTGCAACTTTGTGGTTAAAATACAAATGTTCTTTGCTCTCAGCGGAGTTTCTCTCTCATTTGTTTGCACGTTTTGTTTCTGATGTTCTGACAGCTCATCGTCTGAATCATTTTTCTGTCAGTTAACGTCTCGTCTAATAACATCAGTTTCCTCTGACTTTGTCGGAGCCGAGACAAAGAGAGGAAGAGATTATTTTAAAGATATTCAAGGAAGCTTCACTAAGCACTTTTATTTTTTTATTCTGTTATTTCTCTTTTGACAGCTGAGTTAGCTCCATGTTCTGCTGTCAGTGAGGCGGAGGAGCAGGAAATCTTGAAGCCTGGACTTTGAGTTTAAAAAGTCTCCTCAATCCCAAACAATCTGTGGGTTGTGGAAGAAAAGAGGGCAGAAGAAAACAAAAGTTAGCAGAATGAAAAGCAGCCTGATCATAGAGGAGCTGAGTCCCATCGTCACTAATGATGCACAACACGCTTCATCCCGAGTCCTCACATGTCATGATGTGCGACTCAGTGTGTGCACATTTATTTCAGCATAAAACTGCAACATAAAATAAAGTGAAAACTTCCCACATTGCTATTACATTTGCAGGAATTGTTTTTTTTAAGTTTACAGTAGGCAACTGCTGTTATGTTTATGGGAAATGTATTACATTTGTAGGATTATTACATTGAAAGCTGCAGATCTGTATGACATTTGTGGGCTATTGTTATGTTTGCTAATGTTGTCTGATGACAAAGTTCAGACTGACAGCATCTTCACTGGACTTCTTTCAAATGCAACAAACAGTTTTGTTTCTTAATTTCTTAAAACTTAATTTTCTTCCTTCTTGAAGCAGTCTGTGATGTGAATCTTAAAAAGTGCTCTATAAATTAAGACTATTGCCATTATTATTACCATTGTTGTTTTTATTTTAATTACTTCGCCTCTTGTTGGTACTAAAAAAAGAAAATCAAAAAGTACCAGAGTTATCCTTTAAAAAGAGACCTGAATCCTTTTACCTGTCCCCCTGGTGCTCACATCACTGTTCCCAAACAGGAGAAAATAGTTTTTTCTTTCACTTTATCTTAAATTTTTTGTCTTCGTCCGCGTCTGCTCAGAGTTTTTAATCACCTGCATTGTTTGGTGTCTTCTTTGTCTGCTTCAGATTCTGACTTGAGTTTTGCCACCTGGATGTGAACTCAGTGAAGATAGCACTTAATTTCCTGCCTCCTCTCTTCACACTCGGCTCTCTGCCGTCTATTGTTCGGCTGCCGTCTCGTCATCCCACCGCCTCGGGAGAGCCAGCGCTCTTGAAAAACCAACATAATCAACTTATTTTATCGCCACAAACATACTTTGGATGGAACAATAATTAGCGGCGCTTCCCACCCGGCTGAGGCCGTCTCTCTGCTCTGCTGCGAGTTACAACAATTAAATAAGGAGATTTCATTGGAGCTTCTTCAGCCCCATTTCTGAGAAAACACCTGAATGTGAAGCTGAGTCAGCAGCCTGAAAAACGAAATATTCACCAACAACCCCTAAGGGACTCTTTGGTAGAAGGTATCCACTTATTTGCAAAAAGAAGACTGAAAATGCTTAAAATGCACCAAACAGACATACAGGAGAAACACTTTATTAAAGCAGAGGTTGGCAGAAATCCTCCAATAGGCGACCACGGACATGTGCACGCTTCATACAGCGACCCGGTGTTTCCCAAACACCGTCTTATCCGAACTCGTCAAATACTGCCGCTCTGTCACTGCTTTCAGCGTACGAGTGTGACGCCAAAAGCCACCTCCTGTGTCCAACCCGAACATGGCTGCATGACATCAGATGAGAACGCACTCAGACAGAACCATACGATCATACGGCAGCTGATGTTTGGATGGCACCGGGTGCGTTCACATGCAACGTGCACGGGCAGCATCACTGCATCACTTGAGAACACGGCCGGTTGGATCCGGTTGCGTGTGCATGAAATGCTGAAGAACAGCCTCAGTTATAACACTGCCCGTAACCACAGAATATAAGGAGCGCAAGTGCTCTTATAGGGCGGGCGGGGAGGTCGACGGTCAGCTTTCAAGCAGGACAGCAGAGTCCACTTCCCGTATGGATGTGTGCTTTTTTCTTACCATGTGCCTCTTTTGCTAAAACCTATCACTCCGGGACTCTGTTGCCTAATCCTACACATCGTGATGGTCCGTGTTGTTCACCATGTGCTGTTGAGTAAACATAAGGACCGTGCTGCATCATCCCATCATGTGTGTTTGTTGGCATCCTGGAGACGTGAACAGCTGATGCAGAAGGAAACCTAAAAGGTCATAAGTAGACGCAGAAGGTCACTGACAGAGCGGCACCATGCAGCGAGTTGGGAACTTTAAGTTCATCCCAGAACTTTAACAGCAGATACAGAAGAGTTATGTTGACATTATAATGTTGATAGTTACACAGACTCCATATTGTGTGAAATTTAAACTCATTTTTTGTGTTAATTGATTTAAAACAAAATTTAAGGTGTAGTAAAGTAATGAAACTGGCTTGATAATTTAACTTTTTTCCACCTTCATGTAAAAAGTCCGGACAAATTCAGACGGTGAAGACTGTGTAACAGCTACAACACAGAGAACATTTATGACTTTGAAAATGGTGATCTGCTGTCACTTATTAGTGCTACTTAAAAATGCCTTTGATTGTAGAGGAAAAGCTTATTCCACAAACTCACTTTAGTGCGCTCGCGGCACGTGATTTCATTGACGTAACTCAGAGATTAATGAAAAATTGATGCAAAACCAGCACAGATTTTTTGCTGTTCTTCAACTGTAACATTTGTTAACATTTTCTCTCTGAAATTCTGTCAATATTAACAGAATTTTAATTTTCAGACTCTCTGCCTGACAATAAACACTTTTCCAGAACCTTAATAATAATAATACTAATAAACTTTATTTGTATAGCACCTTTAACATGTCAAACAAAAGACATAATAAAACCTGCATGTAAAAATGAAATAAGATCAGAATAGAAAACACAGAGTGCATTTTCAGATGGATAAAACCCTTGTGATAATTTTAGTAAAAGTAAGATAAAACAGGGATAAAAACTGATTGCACAGAATGTATAAAATAAAATGGAAAATAAAATAAATAAACATTGACATGGCATTATTAATAAAAAAAGCATAAAAATAGAGAATACAAACATACAAACAGAGAATATAAAATGCATGAAATAAAGAAAAATGCAACATCTTAAAGATGTGCAGAAGTTATTGAGTTTTCCAAAATTTACCCAGGTCTATCTACAAATTCCATGACTTTTCCAGGTTTTTCATGACTCTTTTCAGTCCTGTGTTAAGTGTGTGGACGACATGCTGAGTGTGTGAAGACTCTTCATCTCTCCTCCTCCTCCTCCTCCTCCTCCTCCTTTTTCTTCTCTCTCCAGATTCTCATCTTTTCTCTGCTCTTCTTTCATCCAATCAGCGTCTCTGTGAGCTCTCTGCCCTCATGGGAACTCATTCCCCCGCTCTCTAGTCCCACTCTTCTTCTATCAATTATTTTCACATTTCTTTGCTTTTGAAAGCGTGCACACTTGGCTGTGCACAAGGCCGTCTCTGAGCCTTCGCTCTGTGTGTCCTCTCGCTGCTGAAAATCAGCCAAAACGATATTCACACTTCTTTTTTAAATCATGATCCATTTCTAATCAGTCTCAACTTGGTTTATTTCAAAAACATGAGAGAAAGGCAAAAATTAGCAACAAATAAGTAAAAAAAAGTTACAAGAAAATTACCTGAAAAATTGCGTGAAAAAAAGAAACAGTAAAAAACAAAAAAAGGTGAAATGATCTGAAAAAAACAAAAACAAACAAAACTCTTTAACACATTTTGAGTACACAATAATATAATAATATTATATAAAAATACTAAATGATATTTTTTGGATAATATTCTGGTATTGCTCTACTTTTTGAAAAATTAATTTTAAGGTTATGTTCTTGTCACTTTTTGCCAATTTCTTGCAATCTGTTCATTGCCTTTTTATGTGTTTTTGAAGACAATTTCAGGTTTCAAAAAGTTTGAAAAACTTGCAGCACAAGGAAACCAAGGTCCCTCTGAATTTCAAAGGTTACCTAGAAACAGGAAACTGCACATTTTGGCTCCAGAAAGAGAAACTTTGTCTCCAGCGGTTGGACTGCGTTTCCTTTAAATGTTCTTTTCTTGGTGAATCTTCTGATTCTCCCACAGATCAAAACCGCAGCTTCACACTCTGTTTTGTTTCGGTGCAACTCGAGTTCAACGAGTTGAAAAATGCAAAAATGAGAGCAGTTTTGGCTGCGTTTAAAACTCCCAGCTGGCACACGTTCAGGTAAAACTGGACGGACAGAAAACACACAGACGTGTGTGTATGTAGCTGGAGCTGAAAGGTCTCCGTGTTTGTCAGTTGTTGTTTCTCGGGGCTCAAAGTGCTGCAGAGCTGCAGAGTTACAGTCAGCTCACAGCAGGTGGTGTCACATGAAAGCTCAGCTGTGATTAACCGTCTGCACTCACCCAGATCTTAACCCCGAGAGACCTACAACTGATCGAATCTCTTCATCAGATCGATCCGCCGCGCTCTGTTCTGCTTCTTCCCCTCTGTGGGCTCGACACGTCTGAAGCTGGAGGAGACCTGAAAGGCTGACCTGCTGTTCACCTTCACTGTTCCAACAGAAAATCCTCAAAAATCACCCTGCTGTCCTCGCTGGATCCTCGGCTTCATCCTGGAACTGCAGGAAGTGTTTGACCACAGGAAAACTCGTGGTTAGAGGGACTCAAAGACTTTGAGAAATCCCAACAAGGTCCAAAAGGCAAACAAATGTCATCTCATTTAACTCTTTAAAAGCCAAACGGAGAATAGTTTTACTGTGGAAGAAACTGCTGCCCCCAAACGCCTGCCTCAATGACCGAAGATACAATGTCATTTTTCTGGAGTTGGAAAAGAGCAAATTTGCCATTTGGGGGTTTGACAGACACATTTTACACCAACTTGCAGCCTCTGATCAACGATGTAAAGCATCTGACCTGATGACAATGACTATATGACGGTCAAATAAACGTTACTGTGCACTGCAGTGACCCGTAACTTAACACTTTACATTTTCTGAATTTAAAAAGGAAGAAAATATTTGTCTTGCTATTATATTATTTTATTGTTATTTTAATAATTTATTTTGTCATAACTGTATTATTTTATTTTGTCGGAATTTTATTATTTTGTCATAATTTTATCATTTTATTATGTTGTGAGTTTATTATTTTATTTAGTCATTTTTCATTTATTTAGTCTCTTTTTTTACATTATTATTTATTTTATTATACATTTATTTATCTCTTGTTTTTCATTTTAAAAATCTTTGGTGCACAACTTGAAGACATCACCTTTGACCCTGGACAAAAGTGAGACTTAAATGCTGCTAAATCAACAGATTTCTTCACAAAAAACACTAAACTGTAAAGGAGATTTTCATTGCTTCACATGTTTTTGATCAGAGTTCAGGGTTTTAAGGGGTTAAATGATGCCTCCTGTATAAAATGCACAGTTTATGTCTGTAACACGCTGACTCTGAAAAGAGGAGCTTGTTTGCTCAGATTGAACCTGCTGCAGAGCTGGCTGGCTCTAATTGCAGTCAGGTACTGAGACAGTCGCAGTCGTTCCCTTTTACAAGCCGAGGAAGCACAAAGTGGCCCCCGGCTCTGTGAGGGGAACAAGGCCGAGGTGACAACGCCACAACGAGTTGAGAGTAAAACCGCAGCAGCAAAAAGTCCCGTCTCAGCAGCTCCTGTGGGAGTTTTCTGTGTGTGTGTGTGTGTGTGTGTGAGCGATAATTCAGTCTGGTTCCAGGTCATCAGCATCAGTAACACCGTGATACTCCATGAGTCCCTGAGGGGGAGTTCTCGTTTCTCTTTGTGCTTCTCGATGGGGGAACTGAGGACACGGGATCATCCGCAGAAGGAGAGTGAGAGAGAGAGAGGTGAAAACAACAAACACGAGTCGGCCACTTTGAAGCACCAAACTCGTGTTAGTGCACGTTTTAGCTCGCCAAACTTTAAATTGATCTCCTCTCGTCCGTGCAGCCATTTATTTCAGTCAATCCCGAGAAAATCTGCACGCAGAAGCTTTAAAGCTGCCTGACACGAGTGATCCGTCATCACTCTGACATCCAACGTTCATTCTTGTGGAAGAAATGATGACGCATGATGACGTAATCTTTAATTGTTCCCATGTTCACGGAAAACTGGAAAAGTCTTATAATTTCGTAATCACATTTCCCAGGCGTGGAAAAGTCATGGAACTAGTTAAAAAAAGAAAAATCACTCAAAGTTTTGGAAATTTGCTGTCTGTAAAGTAAATCACATTAATGTAACATAACGCTGAGTTCATTTTCTGTAGCTGACGATGAAACGTGGATCTAATATGTGACACTTTTTGCTTTTTCTTTTGTTCATCACAAAGGTTTCTTTATTTTCTCAGTGTCGCCCTTCATGGAGGGCACGTTTTCTTTACATTTTTTCATTTTTCTTTCTTCTTTCACCAAAAGGACACCGTTTATAATAGAAACACAGAAATTATTGTTGGATTTTCACATTTCTGAGTCCTTGAACACATCATGAGGGATGCTGAAATTGTGTTGTGAAATTATGTTTGAATCTTGTGTTTAAAATAATGTTGAGCAAGAAAAAAAGAGTACTTGAAAAGTCATGGAAATTTTCTGTCTGCAGTAAGTTAAATTACATTCAGTTACATTTAGTGTCATCCTTCACAGGGGACATGTTTTTTTTAAAACATTTTGGTGATTTGTCACTTGTATAAACAGTGAAAATGTTTTTTCTTGATTTTTTTTTAAACAACATATTTGGAAAGTGTGTTTTCTTTAAACATTTTTGGTGATTTTTATTCTTTTTTTTTTTAATTTTTAATTTTCTTTTTAAATTTTTGCGGGGTAAAAAGTTAGAGAAAAGTACAAATTTTGAGATTTAAAAAAAATACAATATTTTGTTTATAGGCATGTTTAAAAATCATTAAAATGTGGTCTCTTGATTCCATCAAAATGATAGAAAAACAGAAAAATTGGTCTCAAAACAAAATTAGTCACTGAAGAGGGGGGAAACAAAATGAGCGGCCAAAAGAATCACACTTCCAAACACACTCAACTTTCCACTAAAAACGAAAAAACACAGAGAACCAACTGAAGGTGTCGACTCTCTGGAGACACAAAACCAAGTGAGCAGGAAAACCTCCCAATAAAACCTCCCAGCAGGCCGATCACCTGCAGCTGAGGAGAACATCACAGCTGCACCACATAGCTCCTGATTACTGAGGACACCTGGGACCTGGATTTAGGATCTCTGTGGATCTCTGACACGAACAAATGACATACTATTATAACTTTCATTGTGTATATTTGAGTTGTGTAAGTTGGAAAACTAAATTAAACATTGGTTCATATGATATCCCAGAAATAAGTGCCCCACAAATATTATGTTTCACACACTTACTGTGGTTAGGTTCAGCAAACATGATTACAAGGTACCTCAAACACTCAGCATCAGGTTTTCCTGTCAGACATCATTTGCAAGCATTTAAACCTCTGAAACCTGAAGATAATGAGCAACCTAGTAAGAAATGTCCTGCAAACTGCCAAAAATATGTCCAGCAATAGTCCAAAGCAATATTTCTAATACGTACATGCAGCTCTCGTAGAGAGCTGCATGTATATATATATATATATATATATATATATATATATGTATGTATATACATATGTATATACTTGTGGTAACTTTTTATCAAGCAGCACCACCAGGTCAACGTCTCCACTTCTGGACTCTTTTTAAAATAGCTTTCGGTTAGGCTGTACGTTTTTCTAAAAAACCTTTTTTTCAAATGCATCAGTAAACAACATGAAAACAACCCAGATGTCTCGAGCTGAAGTGCACGAGGACAAACTAAACCCAGACTGAATGCAGACTGAAGTGCAGGAGAATCAGAGGACACAAAGAGAGGAGGCTGTTTATGACTGAATGAGTCTGAAACTAAAAGAGACTCGCAGATGGAAAACAAGCTGAAAGAAACGGAGGACAAACTCCATTTGACCATCAGAGGATGATTACATGAAAATCTGAGAGAAAAGAGGAAACCAGAGAGCGGGTGAGATAAGGTGGAGGAGGAGGAGGAGAGGCTGAGAATGGCGGTGACCATGGTGACATCGAGCGACATGGATGAGTCATCACCGCCCAAATAATAAAAGCTGGACCAGGTCGTCCCTCACCTGTCTCACGGAGGGGACGGCAGAATCAGGAGGAGGAGGAGGAAATGCTTCGTCCTGACCCTGATGCTCTGCCTCTAATCCTCTCGCCTCCGGCTCTATTTTTGTCCACACCGTCAGTGGTGGCGACGGCTCGTCTGCAGACAGGTGTTTTTCATTCATCTGCTCGGACTGAGTTTGAATTCAAAAAATGTCTCTGTGTGTTTACACTCTGCTGTGTTAGCGCTCCGATCTGAAGCTGCCTCGCTGAACAAAATCTGCATTCATATGGTAACTTTATGAAAACGATCCTTTAGTACACAGATCTGCAGAAACAGCCGAAAATGCTGTAGTATGCACACCAGGCTGGTAGCTGGTGGTGTAATGTTGTAATGAAACAGCACAGAAGAACACACACACACACACACACACACACAAAAAAGCAGCTATAACGTCACCATTCTCATCGTCAGTTTACACAGCAACAGACGGCGTTGCTTTTTTCAAAGGTTACACTCTTGAATCAGTTTCAAAAGTTTGTGCTTTCAGGCTCCCAAAAACACCATTGTGGTGTAAATTAAAGGCCAGACCACAACAAAATTTTAACATTTCATGCAAGAACCTTTGCCATGAAAATGTCCCCAAAAAAATAAAGACACAGCACTGTGGACATAAACATTACCAACTGTTCTCATTCTGTCATCACATGTTGCCGCTTTGTCAGTGGACTTCTGCGTCTACATATTCTGGCCTTCTGGGTGAAAGTCCAGGGTTTGTTTGATCCATCCACTGTCATTTTGACCATATTTGGCATATGGAGGAAATACATGCTATTTCCACTAGGTGACCTGTCACAGTCAATGTAGCTGCTGATCACTGACATATCCCAGACTGTCAGCAGCAAAAAAAAAATCTACTTAGCATGTAGTTTATTGAAAATAATTTTTTTCATCTAAAAACATAGTGGCACGATGACAAAAACGTGGCATTTAATGGGTAAAAATTCTGAAAATGAATGAATATTTGATATTTATGATTAAGACTAATGGTTAAAAAAATACCTCAATGAAAGTAGAAAATGATATTAATGAAAAAAATGTTTTAAAGCTTGATTTTGAAAAGCGTATTTTGTGTGCTGAGTGATATGAGTGTGTGTGATATCAAAGTGGGTCTTTATTTTCTGCAGTGTTGTGAGTGTTACATCCTCACAGGGCTGCGAGTGTGGCTGTACACTTTTGAACTTGTAAAATGTATTTTTCATAAAGAAAATCTAATTCTTATGAACTTATCCTCCTGTGATTTGTAACACTCTGCGCCTCTGAAAGGCCTTGTGGGAAATGGCCTCTATAAATAAACGCGCGTCACCTTGATGTAAAGAATCATCCTCCGTTAACATTAACATTCAAAATATTGTATAAAGTCATTTCCATCTGCAGTTGAATGGTTTCAGAGCGATTTGCAGGACTATATTTAGAGCCGGCTGCTGTAGGCGGCCATCAGGGAGAAATGCTGGTGTGCGTGTGTGTGTGTGCGTGTGTATGATATGTGACAGTAACATGTGTGTGCATGCGTGGTTCCAGCCCATGCACCTGCAGCTCGGAGCGTGTGGATGTATCTGGAGCGTGTTGGCAGGTTTTGAAGCCTTCGGCCATGTTCCATCTGTATGACTCAGTACATTTATGGCTGTGTGGCCACTGTGTAATTAGCTCTTCAGAGGCTGCGGACGGCCGGCGAGTCCATGAAAAGCATGAGTTAGGCCCCGCTAATGCCTTTTATTACAGGCAGCAGTTACATTCAAACAAATACAGGCAGAGACTAAAACAAATGTTGCTCCAGCGCGGCGTGTCTGAGCGCTCATATGAAAGAGACCAGCTGAAAAAAGCACTTTTAATTCAATTCAAAACCTTCAATTAGGACTTTTAGTTCTGGTCTGTTTTGTGTTGACACCAGCCCTTTTTACACAGAGAGATGGAGCGATAGAGCTGCTACTGCTACGTTAAAGGACGTCTGCATATGGACGATAGGGACATGGTCATTGACAATATTTTGGGCAAATTCATCCACATTATTGTCACTAACAGTTCTGTGCACGTAAATACGTCACAAATTGCATCTTATATTGATTCAGTAAGGTGCTGTGTGTTTAATTTTTCAGTATGCCTAATCAGGTGTGTGTTCAGCTAGTTTTGGTATTCAACCTCCGTTGAAGAGCAGCACATGGCTGGTTTAATTTTGCCTCTTCCAGTGAGACTATTTTTCAGGAACAAATAGGCCAAATTAAAGACAAATAACACTTTTTTGGAGCTGATCACACAGCTGATCAGTGGTCATGAGCCGACACTTAGCGCAGTGAGAGAGGTAGCAGCAGCAAGTGTCTGAATTAGCAAACAGTCAAATGCTCAGCAGTGGAAAATGACTTCTTTTGGCTTCAACAGATTATTTTGTTTCAGTTTTAGTCTTTGACTTTGAATGGAATTATTTATAAATATCAGGAGGAGTTATTTGCTGCTTGCTTTCATTATTATTATTATCATTATCAGGTGCAGAATATTATATATTCTTCTTTGCCTCCCCTGCAGATTACGGGTGGCCGCTGCCCTCTGACCTCTGTCCCATCTGGATCTACCTGGATGTCCTGTTCTCCACGGCGTCCATCATGCACCTCTGCGCCATCTCTCTGGATCGATACATCGGCATACGCCACCCGATCCACCACAGCCGCTTTAACTCCCACACCAAGGCCCGCATCAAGATCATGGCGGTGTGGACCATCTCAGTGGGTAAGAACACACACACACACACACACACACAACACACACACACACACACACACACAACACACACACACACACACACAAACACACAAACACACACACACACAACACACACACACACACACACACACAAACACATACAGAAACAAACACTTCCACACAGCAGATTGTCCTCATGCTGTTAGTGGGTCATTGTGATGATTTAGAGCAATGACTTCTGTATGAGTCTATTCATGTTTTTTTTGGGAGCATCCTGCAGAGTTTACCTTTTAAAGGTCTGTAAATCTATATGTGTCTTTAAGACGAGGACACACAGATAGATTTATACAACGAGTTTGTTTAGCAGCCCGCTCTCATTCCCAACTCATCAAATACCAAGACTCATGATATGCTATCAGGCAGCATCAGTTTACAGCTCTGCTGAACATTTAAAATGCTGGTGGCTTCAAACCAACACTGCACCTTTCACAGTGGTATGATACAGCACCGAGCGGTGTAAGTTTATGATGCAGCTGGATGACATCAGTTTGAAACGTCAATGGAAACAGGCGAGCAGGAGGAGACTTGGGTCCAACAAACCGCACACTTGCGCCCAGGACCCCTCTGTTTGTGTCTGAGCCAAAGTGTGTTTTTCTCCTAAAGCCATCCACTTGCTTTTGTTGCACAAGTTAATAGATCATCCTGTTCTTATTCCAAAGTCATCAAATACTGCTGCTTTGTGTGATTTCCACCTTTTGCATCCACATGATACGATGCTGGAACTCGTCAGCTGAGAATGCTGCTAGACAAAAGTATTCATGGTGTTACTTTACGCTGTGCCTGCTGCGGCAGCATTTTATATGTTGGCATCATTTGAGAATGCAGCCAGATGGATCCTGTCCTGTGTGTATGACACGGTGTCAGTTTGAAACGCTGTCAGTAACAAAGGCATCAAACAGACCCTGGACTTTTACCCAGGAGTCTGGTGTTTACTCTTCACCATGTGCCCTTTTGCCTAAACCAAACCATTTGTGCCTTGTTTCCTAATTTTAAGCACGTGCTTTTGTTGATGTCCCAGCATCATGGTTCCTCTTTCCTGCATCCTTCTTCCTTCCCTTTCCACTATCAAGTCTACTTTTTTTCTGAAAGTAGACAGTGAAGGATGCAGGAAAGGGAAACGCTGAAGCTCCCAGCTGACAGTAATAAACATGTTAATGTGTGTGAACGTGTGCGAGTGTGCGGCTCCTTCTGCTGCTGCAGCACAAACAACAAAGTGAAAACACTGTTGTGAATCTGCAGCACTGCTTGTTGAACATGACAAATATTGATGCACTGGAGTGGAAACGTCTTTTGACACAAACTGCATTCATTACAAACCATTTCCTGCGAGGCTTGTTTTCACTTTTCCGCTCGGTGAAGTCTGAAGGAAGACATCTGCGTCTCTCTGCAAGTCAGGTTTTTTATTTTTACCTCCTGCTGATGGTTTAACCTGAGATCCCTTACACAACAAGACAAGAAACATACACACTGTGCTACAGGAGAGCCAGCATGAACCTGGTGGAAATATCTAAACTCTTATTCTGCTTATAGTGCTCAGCGTTCACATTAAGATTTTAATAATGATATAAATCAGAAGGACTGATCACTGTTTTATAAAACACACATGATATTAATGTGAAACGTCTTTATTCAGTACTTCTATTGTTTTAAATCGGGTGGTTTCTTTGTATTAGAGAGGAACTCTCTTTTGTGACAATTAGAAAAAAAGTTTTCTTTTTAAAAATAATTTTCTAAATCTAATTGCATGCAATTTGCAAGACATTTCTTACCAAGTCATTTCCTTTTCCCCATGTTTTTAAAAGAAACCAAACCAATTTGCTTCACAGAGTTTAAAGGTTTAAATACTTGAGAGGCATTTGAACACAGAGCAGGAAAAGTGATGTCCAACCAGGTTTCAAAGGGTTAAGGCAGCACTTGCTTTCTTTCTTCTGTAAATTTTTTAATTTTAAAAACAGATAAAATGCTACAAGAGCTGTGTTTTTGTGTGTGTGTGTGTGTGTGTGTGTGTGTGTGTGTCAGGGTGTTTGGTTCAGAGAAACACATTAATGAAGAAGTGCATGAACGTTTCAGTTTGGATCATGTAATTTCGGAGAAATACACACACACACACACACACACACACACACACACACTACCAGCATGCATTCATGCATGTCAGCATGTGTGTGCGCATGTGTGTGTGTGTGTGTGTGTGTGTGTGTGTGTGTATATATAGTCCCTCTCATCCTCTGTGCAACAAAGTGTAAGTCCTGATGTTACGTCCAATCAGATCACAGTGTAACCACGACTCACTGCGGGAACATGAGCAGGCTTGACCTGACGCCAGCCGCCGCACTCCCCCGAGGAAACATCACGACGAACCCGAGGAGGAAACCAAGGCCGTGTGTGTGTGTGTGTGTGTGTGTGTGAATAAAAATTAAAACACGAACCCTGAGATAATCTGGTCGGGCTGGTGGGCGATGCAGCGTATCGTGAGGCCTGCAGTGACGCCGCTCACCATGCTGACATCACATTACTGCACTCTTCCTCCTGTCGCCTCCGTGGAGCTGCAGCTATTTAAATGTTAGAAACATAACAAAGAATCAGCTCAGAGCCTCGAACACAGCGCTCACAGCGAGCGTTAAGGAAAATAAAGATGTCAGAGAGACCCGAGACGCTCTGACTGAATACAAAAATATCCAAACTGGACTAATTAAAGCTTCCCGCTCAAGAGAACTTTACTGTGGAACAAACTGAGAGCGATCGAAGCACCGTGCTGCTGTTTGTACCAATTATCTAAAGCTGTGCTCTTCACTGCTGAGAGTCACCGCAGAGAAACTTCAGCCTGCAGACTGATGTCCAGCCTTCAGGCAGCAGCTCGTTTTTCCTCCTTCGCAGCGCTCACGTCATAATTTCATTCATCTGTATGTCGTTACACAGCTGTGATCAGGACCAGTTTTAATTTCACACATTAGTTCACCGGGAGAGGCCACATGAACGCGGTCCTCTTGTGGTATTCAGGACCTCATGAATGGAAATCTTCTGAGTCTCAGAGTTCACGAGTTGTGACGTGTTTGTGGATGAATGAAAGTGCATTTTTAAGCCTTTGAAGCCTTTTAAACCTGAATCGTCATCACTTTTCTGAAGTTGCATTTTTTTTCATTAACGTGGAAAAAGGCATTGAGCAACTTGACAAGAAATGTCATTTTAGGCATTGTTTTTGTACTTTTTACTAATTTCTTGCCTTCTCTCCATGTTTTTTTTTTTTTTAAGGAAATCAAGCCAATTAGTCCAGGTTTTAAAGGGTAAATGGATGGTAAGTAGAGCTGTTAGCATTAACGTGTTAATCGCGATGCGATTGAAGTTCATAAATAACGCTTTTTCTGTGTTTTTGATAGAAATCATATCAGTTTTTTCACATTTTAGAGGATAAAATAATTGAAAGGCGTCTGAATGCAGGACAAGAAAACTGATGTCGATCCAGTTGTTAAAGAGTTAAATATTTCTCAACCAATGTTTTGTATTTCTGTGCTTATATCTGCACAGAGGAGCCAAACTTATCTCCAGATCTCTGATGAATGACATCACTGCATTAATTAATATGGAGGAGAATGTAAACGCCGAGCGACTCGCAGCTATCGCGTTTGGATCTGCAGCAGGAAGGAAGCTGAATTAGCGCTGTGCAGCTCCGGCGTGGCTCGGTCATTAGCAGCCACAGTGCAGAATGACAGAGCTAATGAAGTGGAGGCAACAGGAAGCAAACACAGAGCTCGGGGCCGCCGAGCATCTCGCAGGCATCAGGCGAGGCCGACAGCGAATTAGTGCTGTTTGTTTATGGTCAATAAAGTTTGGGGGACACACAGTCAGCGGGGGAGGGGAGATTTAGTTTAAGAGGGTTATTTTGTTTCCTTTTCTGGCTCTTTTTGACTTTTCCAGCTCTCACTGACCCTGTCCTCCACTCACCTGCTCCGCCCTGACAGGGAACAAGACGAGCTGCTTTTGACACAATCATGTCTTTAAACTTGCTTAATTGGACGTGTTTAGCCGTCCTGTCCTACAGACAGACTTCAGTGGACTCATTATAATCGTTCTGCTGGACTATGTTTTCATGCCAAAAGTCACAATATTTATGTTATTGTAATCTGCCCCCCCCAATAATTCTTATGTACTTATTTCACACTCTGGGGAGGACGGATTGATCACTATTTGATCACTTTTTGTTTCACATCTATTTCAAATTTTAAACCAACAAAAAACTCACAAAAGGAACAGCTTTAACAGATCTCTGTGACTCATGAGCAAGGCATGCTCGCCCTCACCCCTGTCATCAGTAATGAAAAGTGATTTGTTGAGCTGATGTTTCTTCATATATCACTTTTCCTTCCTGCAGATTTGAAGTGTGCGTCACTCTGCTGAACAAAGCGCTGCTCGTCTTTAATCGGGTGAAATCAGGATCCGTCAGGTCATTAAGAGCGCTGACGTCACGCTGTGATGTTGCTGCCATCCATTCATTAGATACGATCTGAGGGCCGGCGCGCTGCCACCTGGATAAAAATGAAGCGCTCCTCCATTCCTCATCTTAATTAGCTTAGTGTGAAAGCATGTCGGCTAACAACCAGCAAAACAAATCAATCAGGTCGGGAAAGTGGGAAAGTTTTTGGATGATTCGACTTCAATCAAACGATAAGTGATGGTTTGTTTCTGCAGTTTGAAATGTTGTCAGCTCAAACTGAAATACATTTTCATGCATTTTCCTCCAGCCGGCGAGCTAATGTGCACTCTGCCGGTCCCTCCCACCACCTCCACCGTCCGCAGCCCCATCATTACATTTCCTGCTCATCTAGCTCCATTGACCTGCTCAGCTGGAGAGCAGCCAGGCAGCCAGAAGCCAATTATCAGGACCTGATTGTTCCCTCACCTCCATAAAAATTATATGGAGTCATAAACGTCACTTTTTGTCTTGAACAGGGGAAAATTACACCTCCGGAGCCGCCGGCCGCCCTCTTTCTCTCGCTGTTAGAGGGTCTGCCCGCTCTGTTTTCCCCCTCACAGTTTCTCTTCTCCTTTCTGTGACAGAATTCGGTTTGCCGATTTATGAAGTCAAAGGACTGGAATTCATTATATTTCGTTCAAACAAAGCGACTCTGAACGTCCCTCTGCAGAGAGGACAGCGTCACAGTGAACAAGGACGCACACATCAGAGGCAGACTTCATCCTTGACCACAAAACACAAACACTGTCAGCCTCGGTTTGCTGAATTCATAATGTGTGTGAGTGTGTGTGTGTTCAGAGATGTAAATTGACTCCTGCAGCACCACATCAACCTTCACATCAAATCCAAACCCCCAAACTTCCTCCCAGCTCACCGTTTTCTCTCTAAAACCAACATCAAATGTCACAGCTTAGTCTGTACCATTTACATCTGCATATGATGCATCACGAATCCTCCTGCGTCTGCTGTTGATGTTGTTGTTGATGCTGCGCGTTTGCATATCATGCTGCCGTGGACGGTAGTGTCTGGCTGTCCGGCCGCCTTCTCAACTGACACCACCCAATAATATCATGCCAAAATCACTGCAAAAACATCAGTATCTGATACCTTTGGAGAGGGGCGGCTGGTATTTCCACTTTTGCTTTAGTCAAGGATCCGAGTTTGTCTTTGACTTAATGAACCGAGTGAAACTCTGCATGCAGCAGCACAGAGGTGTTTCACATCAATGTGTGTGTGTGTGTGTATGTGTATGTGTGTGTGTGTGTGTGTGTGTGTGTGTGTGTGTGTGTGTGTGTGTGTGCGTGTGTGTTTGTGTGCGTGTGTGTTTGTTTCTGTGTGTGTGTGTTTGTTTGTGTGTGTGTGTGTGTGTATGTGTGTGTGTGTGTGTGTGTGTGTAGGCAGACAGACGGCTCAGTGTTTCCCAGTGGGAGCGTTACAGTGGCTCATCCAGAAACTGGAAGGAGACCAACACACACACACACACACACACACACACACACACACACACACACACACACACGGACATAAGAAAACAGATGAGCAGACATATACTGTACTCGTCTGTGTTACTCGAGTTGTTCTGACTCACAGATAGTTCATATTTTTATTTATTAAAATGACTAAAAAACATATTTGATTTAACCCTTTAAAATCTGGATCAACATTTATTTTCTTGTGCTGCATTCAGACACCTTTCATAAGCCTTCAAACCTTTGAAACATGAGCAAATTTGATTTAATTTCTGTGGAAAACTTGGGGGAAAAGACAATAAGCAATTTGTAAGAAATTAACAATTAAATTTTTTTTTTTTTAAACACTAGGGAGAAATATCTAAAACTAAAAGATATATTTATAATGATCATAATTGTGTATTTAAAATTATTTAACAGAATTATCACAACTTAAGTACTTTCTCAGGGCATTTCCTTTAACATTCACTTTTTTTGTTCGTGAGCTCTTGTTTTTCTTGCTAAATTTTGGGTAATTTCTTCTTGAGTAGCTCATTTCCTTCTATCCATGTTATTCAAAGAAATCTAATTTGTCAAGGTTTCAAAGGGTTGAAATTGGCTGAAAATCACAAAATATCGTATTGCATGTCAGAAGTTCATTGATGGAAGTCTTTTTTTATCATTAGTAGTACATATGTATTTTGAGTGTATTTTGAATTACAGGCTGCTTTATTATATTTCTATAATACTCCAACATGAGGACATTTCACTCTCAGACAGCTAATTAGCATGTGGCATCTTTCCCTGACCTTCACCAAACTGCAGATAATGCTGAAAGAGTTTCAAAAATGTTGGCATTGATCTTAAAAGAAGTTTATAATTGAACATTATGTGAGGCTTCACAGAATCTGGCAGGGCAGTCGGTGCATTTACCGTCGTGTAAATGAGGACAATAAACAGACTTTACATCAGAAAGATGGAGTGGAGGCTGCCAGCTCTTCACGCTGAAACAATAAGAGAGCGACACTGGCCCTCTGTCATCAGAGCGTCTTTGAGTGTGAGCACATTTGTACAGCAGGAATTAAAGCTGTAATCCGTCCAGAGCGGCTGCTCGTTGAGATCTGAACCCCCACAGTCTAATAATCGCACCGGCTGGCAGATACAACACAGAGCTGAGGGCTGGCAATCACAGAAACAAGGCCGCTCTGTGTGTGTGTGTGTGTGTGTGTGTGTGTATTTGTTGCTCGGCTCTCTAGAGTTTTTGTGTTCGTGCGAGGTTTAAATTCTCCTTTCCTTTACATCCTTCCTTCCATCCCTCCTTTTTATGACCCAGAAACTGATTTCTTTCATCAGGATGGAAAAAAGAGGAAAACTCTTCAAACTGGATGTTTGAAGTTTGTTTTTGTTGCAAATGTTTGTGTCTCCTTCTGTCAGTGTGTGTGAGAGTGTGCATGATGTGCATCAGGTGTCAGTGTATTTATTAGGGCTGTGACAGTTTGTGTGTGCGTGCAGAACCGTAAGCGCCTAAAGGTCACGGTCCGCTACATGCAACTGCACACAGAATAAACTGTTTGTGGACTGATGCACAGGATGTGGAACCAAAATTCACATTTGAGTTTCACTTGCAAACATAGCTGTGTGTCGCTGGCAGCTGGACGTGTTCTCATCCCAAGTCATCACATGTTGCTGCTTTGCAGTGGACTTTCACGTCTACATATTACGCTCTAGGTATCTGTCTGTGTCTGTGTTGATGTTTTGGGATGCTGCTACCATGATGTCAACACATGAATCATATTCAGATGGGAAGCGAACACCAGACTCCTGATCAGGCAGGTTTCCATCTCCCCTCAAATTCTTCAAATTGAAATTGCAAATATGAAATATGCCCAATGGGGCAAATTTGAAAAAGCCATATTTTGCAGAATTGCAATGGAAACACTTTTTAGTCTTTTCTAGGTCACATGATGCTGTGAGGTCACATGATGCTGTGAGGTCACATGACGCTGTGAGGTCACATGATGCTGTGTCTGTGTGCTTGTCAGTAGGAACTGGCTCCCTCATGATGCAGCAGGAGCTACAAGAGCTGTTATTGCATCACATAACTCTGAGAAAGTTTTGAATCCACAATTCCTCTGTGAAATCGTGGACTACATCTCCCAGAATTCCCTCATACGTGGTCGCTCCCACGTATAAGGGGCTCGCCTTTCCATCACGGCTCCATTACACGCCTACGTGGCCTTGGATTGGAAATAATGACGGCTAGTTTGGTGGCTGCAATAGAAATAAAGCTGCTGATGTTTTGAACATCCGTCGCCATGGTTACTGGGATGTTATCACCAGAAGAGAAGCTGCAGAACATCACTCAGTGAAAACACAGTCAGCTCCATATTGAGTTTTATCGACATTTAATACATATTGCTTAAGTTTTGCTCACATCTGGAATGGAAACCCGCCCGGTGAAGGTCCAGGGTTTGTTGGATCCATCCGCCGCCTCTTGTCCACCTTGTAGGGACCTCTTTTCATATTATGGTGTTTCTGGCAGCGTTTCAACGTGATGCCATCAAGCGGTGAATCACGTGAACATGAAAGGTTTCATCTGCCAACATTGTCAAGTGACGCTGCCTGTAAACTTAAAAACACAATGATTCTCAGGCGAATTCTGCAGTTAGAATCGTCTTTTTTCCCTCTGGTTTATAAAATAAATGAAATATGTGATTGTGTGAATCACCTCGACGTTACAACAGAAAACTGAAACGAATGGCAGCTTTTACAACATGACTGCAGAGCGATAAAAAGCACTTTGAGGAGTGATTTTCTCAGAATGAAGAGTTTTAAGTGAAAATTGATTGAAACATTCAAGAGTTTTATTTTCTGTTATGCGTGGCCTTGAAACTTTGAGTGGATCTCACCGTCAAGTAAAAAAACAACTTAAATGCATTAAAAAAGTGCAGTTAAATCAATAAAAAGACATGAGATGAGGATGATGAGGGTCAGTTTTCAGGCTGCAGCTTCTCTCTCAAAGCTCCTGTGTTGCATTTTGAAATGAAAGCCTCCTCCGTCTCCTTTGTGTCTGCAGCGTCTCCCTCCTCTCTGTTTTCTCTCACTTGATCCCCTTTCATCTTCTCACCCACTTCTGTCAAGTTCCTCTCTCCTCCGTCTCATGTCTCTGATTTCATGTATTTAGAGCAGCCAGTTGCCGTCAGGGAGAAAGAGAGGAAGACCCAAAAACTGACAAAAACTGGCTTTTGATTTGTGGGTTGTGCAGCAGCGCGGTGTGATGGGTGCTCGAGGGCGTTTATCTGAAGAACGCAGACGCTTGTATCAACAGTGTCACCTCTACAAAAAACATCTGATCAGCTGATAGAGAGCAGACAGTGATGGTAGTTTCTGTCTCTGTGTGTTTCCTGCTCCGTCTCACCTTCAGTCTGTCAGCCGCTCAGCTTTCAGAGAGTGATGATGAATCGTGACCGCCATCAGTCGTCTGATTTTCAGCTTGTATTCACACAGTCAACCTCAGTCTGAATATTTTCACTGTGGAGATTAAATAAGAGCAGATGACTCTTGTCTCTCCATCAGCTGTCAATCAAACAGCATGGGCGGGACCATGACGTCCTCCGTCTTACACATCACGGAGACTCAGCTGTCTTTTCTTGGGAGCCACTTTTCCAAACTGACAGGAGGTTCAGGGGCCACTCGCAGCAACCCCATACACGTTTCTAGGATTTGACGATGCTCGGATTTGAGGACATTTCTAATATCTTCGGAAATTTGTAGGATTTTAAGACATTTTGTAGGATTTTAAGACATTTTGTAGGATTTTAAGACATTTTGTAGGATTTACGGACATGTCCAGGACATAAGGACAAATAGGATGTTATGACATTTATGGGGTTTTTGAATTTTTCTAAGGCTTTAGAACATTTTTAGGACTTTTCTATGATTTTATGACATTTCTTGGATTTAAGCATGTTTCTTGGACTTTGAGACATTTTTATGATTTAAGGACCTTTTTACCCTCTTTACGATCAGTAATTCCAAAATTGCTGTAATGTACGATAATTTGACCAAAGTGACGCTCTCAATAAGCACTTAGTTTAGTTCACACGTCCCATTTTAACTCCTGGATCTGTGTTTACGCGTCACTTATCACATGATCTCCTTACAGCCAATCACGTCAATCAGCATTTTGGGAAAACTAACCTGACGTCAGCTGTGCGCCGAGCCATGAAGACGTAGAAACAGCTTCTCTCTGAGGCAGTGGGTAGATTTGTAGATGTGTCAAAAAGTCGTTAAAATACTTGTTAACTAAATTCATTAATTTAACTGTGACCGGGGTACGATGTTTTTTCTCAAAAAACGATCATTTTGAGCTTCTGGTACGATAGTTTAACATTTCCAATGTGGCAGCACTGGTCCTCACGTTACAGAAGCAGCAGCCGGAGACTCTCACGGTGTCTCTCTGTCCAGAATGAATCAGGCCTCCGAGGTGGAAAATAAATGTTTGTTTATGAGGCTGGAAAGTGAAAAACCTTCAGACCCTCCGGCTGCTTTTCTGTCAAACCATCCAGACTTAATGAGAATTATCCGGCTCTGACCCCTCTGCTCCCGACGTGCAGCCACAATTTCTGTCCTCCCTCGCTGAGTCTGTCAATCCCTCCTCCTCCTCCTCCTCCTCCTCCTCCTCCTCCGGCTCTTTCTCTCACCTCCCTCATGGTTGTTACCGGTACAGGTAATGAGAACACAGCGTTTATCTCCTCCTACCCGCTTCCTGTTGCTGTGGAGCGAATATCTATCTCACCTTCATCCAGGAGTTTTTGGGGTAATTTATCATGAGATTTATGCTAATGTGTGACTGCAGATATTAAATCTGAGAAAACCGAAATTTAAGGCTGAGAAAATTAAATAATAGCAGGGGGAGATCTGGACTCAAAGTAACCTTATTTCCTGGACTTCCCCGTGAAGAAATAGAGCTCTGAGATCTCTACTAAACAAGGTTAAAGGTCGTGACAGTTTAGGTTTTATAAACTTATACACAACTTTACATCTCGTGTGTTTCTGGAGTCAACAAGTTCTAACACTGTGCATTATAGAGCTGTTCGCTCCTGTTTGGAGTCCATAAATTTACTTCAGTTTTGGCCATTAGTGGAGATTAGGGGATGGAAACGTCCAAACATCAGACATCTTGTGAAGATGTCTGATGTTTGGAGTCCATAAATTTACTTCAGTTTTGGCCATTAGTGGAGATTAGGGGATGGAAACGTCCAAACATCAGACATCTTGTGAAGATGTCTGATCAGAGACTCACGAAAAAAGACATTTAATCTCACATTGTCATCCCTGGATGATGGAGTTAAAATCTTTTTTCGTGATTATATATATATTATAATATATTATATATAGTTATATATTTATAATATTTTCCAGAACAGATTACTCTGATATTCAGGAGATGAGGAGCAAGATGTCTCATATGCATAAGAAAAGTGGTCTGTTGATAAATGGTACAAGCCAAAGTTAAGGACTTATTGTAAAGGATGGTTAAAATGCAGAAAAATATGTAAATAAATATAATTTAAGCAAAGGACAAAGATCGCTGTGTGCAGTTACGTTCAGGAGCGTTTCCGTTAACTGTAGGTTTAATGACACTCCAGAGGAGGACAGATTATGTTTGTCGGGTTATGTGGGTGATTTTGAGAATGAGGCTCATTTTTTGTTTTGATGCGTTGTTCACGATGACTTGAGAAATGTACTTTTTACTAAAATGTCGTCAATTTATGCAGACTTCTTTAGGTTAGATGATTATCAAAAAAAACTTGAGCTGTGCTTCAGGGAGGAAACTTTTTCTGTTGCAAATTCGGGAAAGAAGGCAGAATATTCTGTTTAAGACTGAGCTGTAAAATCATTTTTAATGAAATGAAATGTGATGAATTTTGATGTCTTATAAACACATGAGGGTTCTTTATTTTTGGGTGATGCACACAATCAATCAATCAAAATGCAGGTTAGAAACTGGTAGAAGACACTAAGACAGACCAAAGAGGTGCAGTGACCACAGGCTGCAGACGGGGAGACGAGGAGGCCAAACACCAGCTTCCTCCCACTCAGAGACAGACAGACGGACAGTTTCAGAGCAGTTAATGGAAAATCTGACACATGTAAGAGTGAACAGGTAGTGCAGCGGTAATAGCAGGGCTCCTCTGCCGAAATATTTGACAGACTGTACCTGTGCTGCTGCTGTTAGCTGCCAGAAACCACCGCAGAAAACACACAGCAAGAGTCGATGTTTGGTAGAGTTATGTTGATAGAAATGCTTTTTTGGGCTAGGGTGTTATTAAGGTTCATAATAAACATACTTAAAAAAAATGTAGAATTAGTAAATGCTGACAAACTAAAAAGCTGCTTCAGTGCACAGAGCCCTTTTCCACGACTTCTGGCTCATTTTTTGGGTGATTTCTTCTGTTCTTGCTCATTGTGTTCTTCCCATGTCTGTTTTTTAAGACATCAAGCCAACTTCTAACTAACTTCTCCTTAACTTCTTATTATGATGATCTCGATATACTGCAATACAGAGCATCTGCACAGTATTACTGTTAAATTATGCAAATCAGTCGTTTACTGTGATGTATGAAAGTCATTTTGCTGCATTATTAAGTTTTGTAATCAAAGAACTCTGAAATTAGCAGAACTACACCGAGACACTTCTTCTACTAATTAAATGTCTGCACACGTAATGAGAGGGTTTATATGACCTCTCACTCGTCACACAAGTTCATCTTCAAAATGCTTCAAAATGTCGTGCAGATTCATACAGACGTGTGAGAACATTTTTCTTTTACTTGTAATTGAGAAATTTTCCACTGCTGATGCTTAAGAGCTTTTAACAGTCACACTAAGAAATGCGTTTACAGAATATTTTGACAAAATGCAGCAGTAAGAAAAAAAAGCATAATACATTGTAAAAAGTGCAATTGTCAATGTAATATAATAAAACATCTGAAAATAAAAGTGACTTCATACAATAAAAATATAAAAATGAATAGATACAAAAAATTATAAAATATACAAATTCTGAATGTTCTATAATAAAAGAAATAAAGAAATAAACAAAAATACATACAAATATAATTAATCCATAAAAAATCTGTTGATAATAATAATAATAATAAATAATAATAATAATAATAAATAATATAATAATAATAGTCAATTTAATATGATAAAAAAAGAACTGAATAGAATTACGGAATAATCAAAATACTAAAACGCATCGTTAAAAAACATCTGTACAAAATGAAATTGGATTTTTAGTAAATGAATTTGATCACAAAAAATGTCCACTGTGCGGTAACGATGCCTGTTAAAGGGTTAAAGGATCTGAGTTTCAGCGGTTTAAATCTCCTCTCACACAAACAGCCACAAATATTGAGCTTTTCTCGTCGTCTGCTTGCTTCCTCTCTGCAGGGATCTCCATGCCCATCCCCGTGCTGGGACTGCGAGACCACTCCAAGGTCTTCAAAGATGGCAGCTGCCTGCTGACAGATAACAACTTTGTGCTGGTCGGCTCCTTCGTGGCCTTCTTCGTGCCCCTCACCATCATGGTCGTCACGTACTTCCTGACCATCAACGCCCTGCAGAACGAAGCCACGCTCTGCTTGGACCAGCTGGTCCCGCGGCCCAAATGGAGCACGACGTTCACGCTGAGCTTCTTGCCGCAGACCTCGCTGTCCTCCGAGAAACTCTTCAGACGCTCGATCAGTCGCGAGGCCGGCGGCAGAGGGAGCAGCGGCGGACTTGGAGGCGCCCGCGGGAGCGTCTCCGGCTCGCTGTTTGGGCGCCGCACCATGCAGTCAATCAGCAACGAGCAGAAGGCGTCCAAGGTCCTCGGGGTGGTGTTTTTTCTCTTTGTGGTCATGTGGTGTCCGTTTTTCATCACCAACGTGCTGGTGGTGGCGTGCGACCCGGCGGTGTGCGACGCAGGACTCATGGGAGGCCTGCTGAACGTTTTCGTGTGGGTCGGATACTTGTCCTCCGCGGTCAACCCGCTGGTCTACACGCTGTTTAACAAAACATACCGAGCGGCGTTCCTGCGCTACGTCCGCTGCCGGTACCAGCCGGAGAAGAAGCCTCTCCAGCTCATACTGGTCAACACCATCCCGCCGCTGGCGTACAGCTCCACCCAGCTGCCCCTCGGCGACATCGGGAAGTTACGAAACGGCGTGGTGCATTCTAGCAACGAGATGAAGGACTTCTCTTTACCCGGACAGGAAACAGAGAAGTGTAGGCCGGATAAAAGTTGCGGAGAGAAAGACGAGAGTTGTGTGTGAACGCCATCCCGTGAAACTCACAGATCAGATCAAACCTTTAACTTCTGTGGTCGCATCAAACGTGGGAGAGAGGTTTAAAGTCAAAGTGCCAAAGACAAAGTGCCTCCCGGTCAGGATTAAAAAAAAAACTCATGAGTTCACGAACATGTCAAAATAAAAAGTCTGAACCTTCAGATTTCAGTGCTTCTGATCCCTCAGCGACAGAATCTGGAGCTGAATTACAACAAACACCTTTTAATAATAATGTGATCAGTGCTTGTTTCATGGATTTAAAGAAAAGTGTGTCAGATTCAGAGGGATTTAGCTGTGAGGATGGCCAACGTGTTCTCATCCCAAGTGGTCACATGTTGCTGCAAAAGCACGTGGTTATGTTTAGGCAAAAAGGGCACGTGGTGAAGTGTAAAAACATCACATTCAGACAGGAAGCAAAAGTCTGAGTATCACGTATCATGTGGATGCAAAGGTTAATTTTGGCATTTTGGATCTTAGGCCAAAAGCACAAAACCTCTTGTTTAAACATTTTTCACATTAAAAGCACATGAATACAACCGAGTCAGAACAATGATTTTCCAACTTGGAAACTACGATCTTTGGACATCACGTGAACGCAGAAAAAGACGTCCTCATGAGTGTCAGACGCCAAAATCACTGACCAAGTGGTGCTATTTGACGAGCTGGGAATGAGAACGCGCTGGTGTGGTTTGTCCGCTCTGGCGGTGCAATATGGCGTTATATGAAGATGAGAAGAAGATGAGAGTTATAAACAGCTCATTTTTAGACAATGAAAACACAACCACTCATTTTTAGATGATTATACAGTAAAGAAAGCAAACTGATTAGATTCTGTTCAGTTTCTGACAAAATATCCCTCTAAATCCTGCACACTGGGGCTTTAAAGGCATTTAAGGTTTCAGAGTCTCGTCCACACTGCCAGCAAAACATATCATTTTATTTTCCACTTAATCTTTTTCTAAAGTTATTGAGTCGATATCTTTGAGTCTGAGAGATGAGGAGGAGGAGGAGGAGGAGGGGTGGTATGTGAAATGACGTGAGATGCTTTTTGGCCGATAAGAAAAGCAACAAAATTTACCCACTTTGTCAAGAACGCTTTGGACAAACGCACATTTTTTTCATTTTCCACGGATGCTCAGCCGCGGTGACCTCGGCTCCCCCCTCAATCTGCCGCCTCCCTGGCATCAGTCAGGTGGCCTTTACCTCCCATCATACCTTTGGGTGGATCAGCAGGGATTAGACTGGATTTCCTGCCACTTTATCAGAAGCTGGAGTCAGAGGGGGGAGATCCAGGATGAGCCTGACTCACAGCGAGACTCAGGACCCTCACAGAGGTCAGATATGAAAAAGGGAAGAAAAGGCTCCCGCTACTTCTGAATTTTCTGTTGAAAATAACCAGAAGAATAAATATTCTTTGCTGATGTTACAGAGAGACGACGTAAATCGATCTATATTTGTATTTTGTGCAGATATATGTGAATAAATGTATATGATTGTTGAGGTTTTTGTTATTTACAGGTGACAGGAGGATTACTGTCACTGGTGTGATGCAGTATGAAGACTGAACATGAGTTCACATTGGCAGAGCACCAAACTGCAGATGTTTTCACTGTAAAAGTCACTTTTTATTGTGTTCTCCTCAGAGGAGCCGTGCACAAATTGACATTTCTTTTCCTGAAATATTGGGTTTTCTTCTTCAGTCTTTCTACAGTTTGGCAGTTGGTTGCCACATGTTTTAATATGATTTTAAAATGTGCTGATATGAAACTGAGGACAGAATCACCTGGAGGAAGGCCAGACGATGGATTAATGTATGAGCCATCGATGTATTACCACAATCTGCACCTCAGACCAGAACTCAAAATAGACTTAAACATAGCTGCATTTGAATCTGAACACCACATGAATTGTAGATGCTGAGCTACTGCAAACAAAGTCAAAGAAAACTCAGATGCAACACAAACTGGCTCATATGTGTGTGTGTCTATATATATATATATATATCTCACATCAGTGTCACTTTTTGGAGCAGAACTCCTCACATGTGATGAGAAGGCGACAGCAAGCTCAGGGTGTACAAAGAGTTGCACTACATGTCGCACACAGTAGGCAGGTTTCCATTACAGATTTGCACAAAGCTTAAGCGATATTTTCCAAATTTGGATAAAACAAAATTGTGAGATGACAGCGTTTCCATTGAGGGATGTCTTCACTGAAAATGTTGCATGACTTTTCTCTTGTGATATCATTTCATATAACACACGGTGATGGAAGTCCAGAACTTTGGCAGGTTTATTTCTATTGCAGCCAAAAAAAGGCCAATCTTATAATTAATATCTTTGTCTCGTATAACCGTTAAGATGATCTCGGTTGGCATCCATAAAGTTGCATCACCGCCACCCGCTCTTGCACATCATATGAGCTGTTGAAGCAAGAAAGGTGTTTTCATTGCAGTTTTACAAAATACGGCTTTTTCAAATTGCCTGAAACACCACCTCATGCGAGCGTAAAATCTTTTTTTGCGATAAACAGGAGTTTTCTCGATATTGACATGTTTCCATTAGGCATATTTTGTATTTGCAATTTCAGTTTGAGGGTTAATGGAAACCCGCCTGGTGACCGTGAGTTATGTGGAGGTAAAGCGTCGCCCCGGCAGCAGGTGGGGAGCTGTGGTTCACAAACAGATTCAGGCTGCTCATAAACAACAGTAATGAAGGAGGAGAAATATGAGCTCAGCGGGCGGCTGCTTTTAGTTTCACAGCACCATTCAGCACTGATGCTTTTTTCTTTTGCTCAGTCACGACCTGCGTTTACACAGAAAGATTAGATCCAGAAAACTGTGTGTGGTGTCTCAATCAGAAATTCAGTTGATTTTTATATTTTTAAATTGTTTTTGGCTTTAATTCTGATCCATTTAGTGGATTTTGATGGATCTGACCGCCACTGATGACGTAGCTGCTCTCTGTGTAGTTCTCTTTGCTGTTGCAGTGATGACACTTTTCTGCTGACGTAACTTTGGACCCACAAACCCAACTCTAGTTTGTTTTTTTAAACTAGTGTCTATTTTGGAAATTGATGTTTGATGGTGACAGTCACGTTTCTTTTGTATGTCAACTGTGCGGAACAGGTTCCCTTTTTCTGTCAAAGTAAAACAACTGGAGACGAAACATTTATGTGTAAGAGTTTTATTTATTCAAGACTTCAGAGCATGAATAAATATTGGAGTAAAAAAAGAGTTAACAGGGTTGATCATGCATGCAGGAACATATTTTCATTGAGGGGGGCAGAGTATAAATGTGCATGCATTACTATGTTTGCGCCCACAGGAGCTGCAGGAAATCTGCTTAGATGCCGTAATGATGTTTCCAGAACATTCATCTTAAAGTTAGGGAAACATTCTCTATAAACATCAAAAAATGTTCAGAATATGTTTTTCTTTTAATTTATCACATTAACTTTTCATTTAAAAATAGCATGTTCTGAATGAAGCTTTGAAAACATTCTTCAAATGTTCTCATGTAAAATTGAAATTGAATTTAATAAAAGAACATTTAACTTCACAAGAATATTATTTGATTAGATAAACATCCTTAATATGTTATTTGAACACGAGATTAAAATATTTTCTTTGAAATACTGTTGCAGTTTGTATGTAATGTTAGTCAATGTTGCTGGAACGTTCTCTGCTGGTCCAAAGAATCCAAGCCTCCTCGACTCAGACAAAATGTCTCTCTGGACTGCATGCGCCAAAATTTGCACAGAAAAAGTCATGCAAAAATTCAAATGGAAGTAAATTTTTTCCAGGCGACACAAGTGATTTAAATGACGTGATCATGCAAAATTCACACTACTAATGTATTCATGCAAGTTGAAAATTTTCAAATTACGCAAAAAAATTGCATGATGCCATCTCAAAAGCCTTTTCACATTTTCTAGGGACATTACAGAGAAAGCCTGCCTTAAGAACATATCAGCTGGAATTTTTCAAACCGGTCAATGTATGAAGCTACAGCGCCTGTTTTTCATCACATACTTTTTTTTTGTTGTTGATCTCAAGGGGTTTCTTGTTTTTTGATTTTCCATAAAAACACATCCAAAACAATAGGTTAGGAGTATCAGATCTTAATCATTTTTCATACGCACATTTTCCAGACTCTTCTAATACAGATTTTAAAAAGAAAAATGATAATTCAATGATTTTCTTGCTCCAGTCTGACACTGTGCACGATATATAGACATTTTTATATGTATTTCTATGGGGTTTTAAATGGGAATAAAAATATCTGTTTGGACTCTCAATCTTCCACCCCTACTTAAATAGGTCTTTTACTATGGAAAGTAAAAAGCAGAGGCAGTGAAGTCGTTCTTTGCGGTGGTGGACAATATGAAAAATAACGGTTCAGAGTGTCATGTGATGCTGTGCAGGTGAACCGAAGTGCAGACGATGGCAGCCAACAAGAACTCAAAAAGATCACAGTCTATTCTGAGGGAAACAGCAACTGAACATTACGACCAAATCAAGAATCAAACAGAGTCTGAACTGAAAACCAGGACTTAAATACAAAGCGGACTGACGAGGGGATGAAACGCAGCCGGAGAATACAGGCGAAGACGCACAGGTGAAGAGACTCAGGTGATGAGGCAGAAGAGCAGGAGGGACTAATGAGGCTGACGCAGGACAGCTGTGCAGCTGGTAAACAGGAAGGGAAGAGCGCAGTAACACAAAACCTAAAAACCAAGAAAACAAAATCTTCTTTAAAATCCTTCAACCCCTGGACCATCAGAAAAGCTTTATTGATCCCTGAAGGGGGAAACTGTGGTTTGTTACAGTCGCTCTGATACACTGCAAATTATAAAACTAATATGCAATTTGAAAATATACAACACCAAAAATACGGCACTACTTTACAAGTTCAGAAAAAATGGGCTGTTTGTTCAGGATAAAAGCCTACAGAAAAAGTATTATAGTGTCACATAATGTGACAGATGTAATTTCACTGTTGGCCATGACAAACACGTGCATAAAAGCTGCTACACTGAGTTAATTTCTGCCGCTAAGCTGGATCCCTGTTTTCCAGAACTGGTGTTGAGGGAGCGACAGTGAAAATACGGCATAAAAAATGTAAAATTCAAGGTAATAAATGCAGATTCGGCATAAAAAGTTATACAGTTGTTATTCAACCTTTCTTGCTGATTCATTTGTGGCCCTGCAGCAGATGTCCTGAGGCCCCGTACTGGTCTGCAGCTCCAGGTTTGTACACAGCACAGCTCTGCTGTTAAGTCCCGAGGTCTTTGAAGTCCCTGAACCCAAATAACTTCCAGCTCAGATCCTCAGAGACAACAGCCGGTGGTGTTTTAAAGCAACATCACAAACACACACATTCACAGACGCTGAATAAAGTGGATCACTGGGAGAAACCAGGCGGAGGACAGGAAGTCGCAGACAGTGTTCACATGTTCTGCAGAAACACGCTGACTGCAAAAACCCGTCTTTACACTCGTCCAACACTTCTTTTTGAACCAGAGCTGGTGTTTTTATGGTGCATTAATAATGGATGATGCTCCAGTCTTCTCTCCTATGTTTTTATTTCTTGGTTGGAGACAGAATATTTTTTTAATGAATGTGTGAAAACTGACTTACAGTATGTGGATCAGGCTGACCCACATAAACACATCAGGATTCACCACCAAACTACAGTATTTCAGCACACAACCCCAATTCCAAAAAAGTCAAACACAAATAAAAACAAGATGTGATGATTTGCAAATCATTTTCTATCTATATTCAATTGAATACAGTCCAAGGACAGAAGATATGTAATGTTCAAACTACCGAACTGTCGGTTTATGTAAGAATACGCTCATTGTGAATTTCAGAAAGTTATGACAGGAGGATGTTTCCACTGTGTGACATCAGCTTTTCTCTAAACAACACTCGGTACGTCTACAGAGGACAATAACTTTTGAAGTCCATTTTCATCAATGTCCAAATTCTGTGTGTCAGCAGTCTGGAGTCTCTGTTGTGCTTCAAAATGCTCCAAATATGTTCAAAGGAAGACAGGTGGCTTTTTGCTTTACGAGGCAGGTTTCTATTAACCCTCAAATTGTGCAAATTGAAATTACACATATAAAACACACCTAATGGAAGCACTTTTTAATCATTTCTGGGTCACATGATGCTGTAAGGTCACATGATGCTGTGTCTGTGTGCTTGTCAGTATGAACTGGCTCCCTCATGATGCAGCAGGAGCTACAAAAGCTGTTATTGCATCACATAACTCTGAGAAAGTTTTGAATCCACAATTCCTCTGTGAAATCGTGGACTACATCTCCCAGAAATCCCTCATACGTGGCCGCTCCCACGTATAAGGGGCTCGCCTTTCCATCATGGCTCCATAACACGCCTACGTGGCCTTGGATTGGAAATAATGACGGCTAGTTTGGTGGCTGCAATAGAAATAAAGCTGCTGATGTTTTGAACATCCATCGCCATGGTTACTGGGATGTTATCAGCAGAGGAGAAGCTGCAGAACATCACTCAGTGGAAACACAGTCAGCTTGTAATTATGTTTAATTGAAATTTTGAAAATATCACTTACGTTTTGTGCAAATCTGTAATGGAAACCAGCCTTTTGTTTTATGCCCAAGTCACAGACGAAGTGATGACTTCAGAATGAGAACAGGCTGAAATCGTTTTTCTTTGAGTAGAACTGACTCGGTTACAGTTTCTACTTTTTATTTTCAGGCGCCTTTTTTTTTTTTTTTTTTGCTTTGCCAACAACAGAATGTCCTCTCCGAACAATAACACCCCCCGCACACACACACACACACACACACACACACACACACACACACACACCACTGCCTTTATATTAATAACCCTCCTCTCCTCTGCTTCATTACTGATGATTTATCTTAAGACTGAAATACAGTCAGAGCACAAGCTGGAACTTATGATGAAAATTTGGAAAGAGAAAGAGAGAGCGAGGGAGAGAGAGAGAGAGACAGACAGAGAGAGAGAGAGAGGGAGGGGGGGAATGAGAGAGGGAGAGAGAGGGAGACATTGTGTTAATCTGATTCGCCCACAGCAAGTTCTGTCCAACCATCCAATTTGTCTTTGTGAAGAATTCATCTTTGCCCCATCTGTCTTCTGCTGTTTAAAATAGTGCAGGCCAAGAGCTCAGTCACACACACACACACACACACACACACACACACACTGAATAGTCATAATTACAAAGTCAGCTTTAATCTGAGCCTGTATGATACAATATGAATGTTTGTTGATCCATTTATGTTACTGTGTGTGTGTGTGTGTGTGTGTGTGTGTGTGTGTGTGTGTGTGTGTGAGGACCAAACTGGGTTGGTTTGCTTTACGGGGACATTTTTAAGAGGTGAAATAAATAATTCTTGGGAGTATAAGTAAGTGGATACATATTTATTCTATGTGAAGTTGGTGTTTATCATTCTGGAAAAAACACGTCAGAAAAATATGTCTGTGCACCGTGTTTCTTTACATGCACAAAGTATTCCAGTTTTTGCCCTTATTTTGACAAAAAATGTTCCTACTAAGCTTTTAGGAAGTTGAATATTTCACTAATATTTGCGTTTACATGCACACTCTGATTGAAATGTCCTATACATGCTAGTTTATGAGTTTGGACTGAGAACGGGCTCAGAGGCTGTGGCGGAAGGTCGGCGGTTTGATTCCCGGCTCCTCTTGGCAACATGTCAAAGTGTCCTTGGGGAAGACACTAAACCCCAAATTGCTCCCGATGCTGCTTCATTGGAGCGTGAGTGAATGTGAATGGTTACTGAGTAGCAGGTGGCATCTGCACGGTAGCCGCGTCACCAATGTGTGAATGTGTGAACGTGACTCGTAGTGTGAAAGTGCTTTGAGTGGCCAAAAAACTAGAGAAGCGTTATACAAGTGAAGTCCATTTACCATTCACACGTCTCATAGGTCGATAAAAATACTGCTGACATGAACCTCCTGCCACACACACATACACACACTCAGAAACACACTGTGAGTCCTGCGTGGTGTGTGAACTAATGGCGCTGTGTGTGTGCGTGTGTGTGTGTGTGTGTGTGTGTGTGTGTGTGTGTGTGTGTGTGGAGGCGCTCATGAGTTTATAATCCTCTGGGTGGGTCAGAATCCATCAGCCTGCTTTCTGTGTGTGTAAATCATGGTCGTGAAATGTCAGTCAGCAGGACGGCTCTGACTGATGCACCTGCTGCTCCACACACACACACACACACACACACACACACAGAGAGACACACACACACACACAGACACACACACACACACACACACTTACCCTTTAAATACACGCTTATTTCCTCTTTTTGAAGCCTGCTTCATTCGAGCTATAAATTATTCAAACAGGCGATCACTTCAATATTCTCCACTCTCTGCAGAAACACAGAGGAGGCCACAGAGAAGGCTCTTTAACATTCAGTAAAAACTACAAACATGTTTAAGGTTTGAAGCCTTAAATCATCAGCTGACTGAGAAACACTTTTGTCCAAAGCAGTCAAAACTGTCCTTCCTGTCTTCTCTCTGAGGTACGGCCATCTTAGGCGAGGTGGTTATCGAGGGAGGAAAGTTTAGTTTTTAAGTGGTTTTGGTAAGCACGGGGTAATTAAAGGATTCCTCACAAATCCCTCCGGAGATAGGCGTAGGCAGAGGAGGGGATTAATAACAAATCACAGGAGGAGAAGGAGGGAGAACACAGGAGGAGAGGAGCGAGGGATGATGGGAGAGAGGGGGCTGGAAAAACAAAACGACACGACAAGAATGAGATGCAGAAAAAGTGAAGAGGTGGCGTGAAAGGGAGGAGAGGACGAAGGGTGATGTGAGGGAAAATATGAAGAAGAGGGAGGAGAATAGGAGGTGATAAAAGGAGAGGAAGGTAAAGTGATACTTAACGTACGGCCTGCAGGTCAAATTTGGCCCCCAATAGGGTGCCTAGAAATGTCCAAAAATCACGCTAATATCCCAAAAATGTCCCAAGATCCAAGAAATGCCCAAAGATCCTAGACACGTGATAAGATCCTACAAATGTCACAAGATCCTTGAAAAGTCTTGATCTCCTTGAAAAGGTCTAAAATCCTAGAAACATGTATGGGGTTGCTGTGGCCCCCAAACAAAGCATGCTGAGGACCCCTGAAGAAGAGCATAAAAAGAAGGAGGAGGATGTAGGAGACAAACTATTATTTTATTTTTGTTTATATTTCTTATTAGAAATTTGTTTTTTACACCCTCTCTCCTCTCGTCCTCCCATCCCTCATCTCTGCTCTCCTACGGGAGGAACCGAACGTGACGGCGCTTTGTCTCGTTCTCTGCAGTCTTCCTCAGAGGAAGAACATTTAGAGTCCTTGACGTCTCGTCTCAAACTCCGTACGAACATTCACAGAAGGATGAAAAGAGCCGCTTTAAGGCTGCTCTGTGTTACAGACATTGTGCTGCCAGAAAAGTGCTCTAATATTTCTATTATATCTAATAAAAACAGTTTCTTTCGTGAGTCTTAAGTCAAACTGTGAGGTGGCTCAGTGGACTACTCTTACTACCACTAACTACTTTTATTCTCTGTCTACGGGAACATTTACTCCCCTCGGCATTTCGCTCTCAGGATTCATCTTCAGTTTGTTTAATAAAGAAGGGAAGAACTGAGCCAACCGATCTTCAAAAGCGGCTCTGTCACAAAAGTATCAAAAGTTCACAGAGGTGCTTTAAACACACTCACGTCTGTAGCTTCCTGTCTCATAACTGTGTTTGGAGTCTGCGAGGAGACACGCAGACAACACGCTAAAATATCTTCCTCTATTTTGGACTCTTCAGCTCTCCTACTGAAAGAGAACAGGCTGTTAAAACTGTTTTTACTTCAATAATAGTGGGTTTCTTTAAAAAAAAAAGAAATTTTGTTTTTGTGATTTTTGTCTTTGAAATTGTTTGCCTTTTTTTCAGAAGAGATTTGCCTTTTTTTCAATTCCAATTTATCACAGCCACAAACCTGACAAACGGAAATTATCATTGGATTTTCAAAGTTCCAACGCTTTATGCATTTTTGCAAAAACAGACACTCAGGAAGTCTGTTTTTTTGACAGCTGCATCTTATTTCTGCAGCTAGAAGTTTGTAATTAATGCAAACGTGTCAAACGTTACAACCTCGATTAAATACTGTGAGATTAAACCCACAACACAGAAATTATTCCCATGAAAGAGGAGGAAGTGATGTCTTTAAAGTCTGTTGTTTTGCTGTCAGTCTGCGAACACGGCTGCACTTTGTGTCCACTGATTACTCCTCCGAGACGCTGACAGGCCTCTATTACATCCTGAAGTCGCTAACTAAATGTTACAGATTACAGTCTTTAGTTCAGTCTTATTTGCTTCTTGCAGCTCTCCGTCTCTCGGCTCTTTAAAAACAAAAACAGGAGATGAGATTTTAAATCTGATGAATCTTTTGTTTCCACTTCAGACAAACTCTTAATGACTTGAACTTCAGTGAACGCGGCACAGAGATTAAACTGTTATTTTATGTGGAATCTGGGATTCATCAAAAGCTTTTTAAGGTTAAATATCGACTCGGAGGATCTCGGTGCACCTTCAGTGAAGCCCGGGGGACGCGTTTCAGAGTAAACAAATATAACAAGAGCAGATATCACAGTGAACCAGAGGGCGCGTTGGCAGCAGAAGATACCGCAGAATTGATCCCAAACATTTGACTCATTTACTGCCCCCTGATCCTTTCCTCCCTGTCGCTCCCCCAGAGGAGATCTGACGGGGATTATATTTTAGATTTAGGCTCTGCAGCGTTATTGATCATCTCTGGCTGCTACTTTTTTCCATTTTTCACACAATGTTTACACTCAGCAGGACGGAGCTTCTCTGACTCGATTTAAACTGTTTTTGCAGAGCGGCTCTTCATCATTGTGACGTATTGGCTGGACTTTATTTATCGCTCATGCAGGACTGAACCCAAACTACAAGGAAATTATTCAGGACCACTGCAAAGTTATTCTGCATGTGCAAATCCAGCCATCTGTGTGTGTGTTAGTGACTCACAGGGGCGTTTCCAGGGTTTCAGGACCTCTGTAGGGGGAACAAGTCCTTTTTTTAATGATTTGTGATGTCAAATATATCAGTAGTTTTTACTGATTAGTACTGAGTGTAAACAGAATACTTTACATTCAAATGTTTTGACCAGATTTGGAAAAAATAGTCTGAATTTTTGTCCTTCCTTCAAAATAACAAAAAGTACATTTAGTCAATTAAAAGTATGGACCATTTTCCTTTTTTAAATTCAGGCATTTTTGCCCTTTTATAACGTGAATCGGAAGATTACGTGAATCTGAAGTCATTTAATAGCATCAACGTGCAGGTGAGACAAGTCGGAGCAGACCTTATCTTTCAAAAGTTTCCCTTCGTAATCAAAATAAGAATGTATTTTAGACTCATAAAACATTACATATTACATTGAGTTATATACATACAAAAGCACAGGACTGAGAATTAAGAGAAAATCCATATTTTATTTTCATGTGTGTTGAGATACATTTCTCTTGTAAGAAATATTTATCTTTTTACCATTAAATTTTGGCAAAAGTACAAATATCTCTATAGTGGATCGTTGAGGTGCAGTACTACACCTTATGTTCGATAAAAACAATTTCACATTCAGAGTCCTACAAACATTTCGACTTGCACTGTACTATCTACATTTGAAGCGTCTTTGTGTAACGTGAGGTTCAGGCTGAGCTCATTCTGATCAGCTGTTCTGAGCCTGAAAACTCAGAGTTTCCCAGCTCAGGCTCGACGAGCTCTGAGGTCAGGATTCGGCTCAGAGTTTGTTGAGGCTGCTTTCAGGGCTCGGGTCTAATGACACCAAGCCGACTCTGAAATGTTTGGAAAGTTTAGAAAGCGTGAAAACGCATTTTTGTGTTTGTTTTAAAACCGTTTTCTTTTTCTGCCTCAAAGCAGCAAGAGATCCTTTAATGTGTTGAGAAGTTTAGATATCTGATCTCAGTCTTTTTAAAAAGGTGGAATTCAGACACCAGCAGGAGCAAACACACACAAGTCCAGCAGGAAATTCACTGAAGTGTGATGATCAGAAACAAACTGGAAGTGAGTGTTGAGCAAACTGGTAAAAGTAAAAGGTGAAAAAAAGTGGGAGCACAGATGTGGCCAGTGGCAGCAGCTCTGAGTGACAGTCTAATTGTACCGAGTGAAGGCAGGAGGCTGCTTTAAGCACTGACACGCTGATTAGGGGGATGAGAAACAGGTGAGCAGGTAAACGAGGGCGTCAGGTGATTCTGCTGCACAGGTGGAGAACATCAGTGACTGCAGAGTCAGGCCAGAGGAAGAGTGTGACACAAAGTGTAAATTCACTCAAGAAACACTGAAATCTGATTCAAACCCCCTCCAGAGTTTGCAGATTCATGTGAATGGTAAAAAAAAATAAAAAAATAAATAAAAAATATCAAATGAAAATGTTTCTTGTGTCCCTCCAGCCACAACAAAGTATTAGTGGATACACTTTAGTCAGAATAATACAACACATTTGCTAAAAACTGCACAGAATATCTACCAGAATACTCCTTTTCACGTAATAATTTTGACATTTTAAGACCAAAGTGTTCACAGTGCACCTCCTCTTTGACTGTTAATGCACAAATAATGTATCAAAAATATTAAATAAATATAAAATACTGTTTTTTATTCTCACACCATCATTGGATGATTAGTCAGTCCATAATTTACAGCCTCAGTAGTAAGTAGTTTTATCAAACCTTAAACTAGGTGTCTAAAAACAAAAAGCAGCCCGATGCCCCATTAAGCATCTGTGTGACATGACTTTACATCAACTCCAGTGATTATTTTTATGTAACCCATGTTTAACCTTTAGGGCTCGCTTTAATAGCACACACACTCATATCGATCTGCATGCATCAGTCTTAATCATAAATATTATTAATATTATTAATTGAATTATCATTATTATTATTGATTAATTTTTAATTTTTTAATTTCTTTCAATTTTAACCCTTTAAATGACAGGTTTTTGTCATGATGCCACTATATTTAAAACACAATAAATGAATATGCAAGGTAGAATTTTCATTTTATTTTATTTATTTATTTTTTGATAATCACAGTCTGGGATATGTCAATGATTAGCAGCACCACTGATTATGACAGTCCACCTGGTGGAAATAGCATGTATTTTGGTATGGTAACCCACACACACAGAAAAACTGACAGTAAGGCACACTTGTGGGCTGCAGCACTGCGTTCACAGGCAAATGCAGTTTATCACCTATATTTAGAGCCATGTTTGCAAAACTGGTGTGCATGCACTAATTCCAGTTGGAAATGGGTATCAGAGTCACCATATAACCTGCATGTCTTTGGACTTTGTAAGAAAGGTGGAAAAACCTGGAAAAAAACCTACACTCACACAGAGAACATACCCACACAGAAGAGCCCCAGCAGGCCAGACTTTTACTTGTACTGCAGTATTTTCACAGTATTTTATCAATACTCTGATTGAAGTGAAGATCGCATGAAGACTGAAGTTAAAACTGAGGATCAAATGAATCAGAAAGTGTTGATTCATGTAGGAGACGTGGGAATAAAGAAGCAGCTTTGTTGTTGTGTAGCAGGGTGGAGCTCGAGTTAAAATAAACCAACACACACACAGAAACTTTTTGTGTGTGCGCGTGTGTGTGTGTGTGTGTGTGAATGCCTGTGGGTGTGTGAGTGTGGGTGTGAGAGATTCAGTTTAGTGGAGCGAGCTCTTCTCTTTTCTCCTCGTGTTTTGATGAGTTGTTTTTATTAAAGCATGTCACTCTGTCTTCCTCCTCCTCCTCCTCCTCCTCCTCCTCCTCCCACCTCCTTCTCTCTCCTCAGATAATAAAAGTGGAGCTGTGTGAAGAGGAGTTCTCTCCAGGGAAACGTGTTCACATGAAGAGATGTTCTGATATAAAAATGTGATAATCAACACTTAAAAAATGTCCTGGAGCTTCTTCCAGAAATCTCATTTCACTGAGGACCTTTTCCAGTTTTCTGATGTGAGAAACTCAGCCAGGACTGAAGCAGAAAAGTTGCACTGTCCTGCAGATGCATTCACGAAGAAACACAATCAAACAGTTTACTGTGAAAGAAGAGATGCTTGGAAAATTAGTCATTTTTAGCTGTATGTGCATATTTTTAATTTAACCCTTTGATGCTAGATTGACATAATGTTTTTTCTGCTGCAAGTATTTAAACCTCTGAAATCTTAGCAAATTGGTTAGATTTATTTTTTGAAACATGGGGAAAAAGGCGAAGACCAAATTAAAGGAAACTGGTAGATTTAGAATTTAAATTAAAATTCTAGGTAAAATGCTAGGTAACATATCCATAAAATTGTTATTATATATTTTTAAATTACATTACAGAATTATTATACATTTTTAAATATTTTTACTGTAATTTCATTAGTTGCTTGTTGTTTTTTTTATTGTTTAATTTAATTTAATTTTTGTTTGTGTTGTTTTTTACCTTTTTGCTCATTTAAATTTCTTTTAACTTTTTACAGATTTTTTTTGCTAACTTTTGGGTCAGTTGCTTATCCTTTTTTCCCATGTTTTTGGAAGAAATCAAATTATATTGCTCAGATTTTTAAGGGTAACCTCATTTAACCTGGAGTAAAAGACTCATTAAGAGTAAAAATTGCTTTTTCTGAGAGTGTCCTGGCCAAGACAGGCAGCAGCACAAAAAACAAGGTTGCAGACAAAAAAAAAATGTAACAAGTTATATCGACCTATTTTTGCACACATAACTCTACAAATGATCCACCACTTTGCTCCAGACTGAAATATCCCAATAAATACTAAATAAATAATTATCAAAACTCTGCACACATGTCCGTGTTCCCCTCAGGATGAACTGTACTCTCTTTGTTGATCTTCTGACTTTTCATCTGTTTTCTTCTGATGGTGAAACAACTCTGAGCCTCCTCCTCCTCTTGCTGCCCACAGAGCCCCCTGCTGTGATTTACCACCGGATTACATTAATCCAGCCATCTTTGCTCCCTGTTTACCCACAGTTCATAGCATTACTGCATGCCTGTCCAGATGAATAATGGCCTGATGTGCCCACACACCAGCTGACAGATTCCAAAAAAGCTTCACACTAAAATAACCCCACAAAAGACACAAACAGAGGGCACTAAAGGTCTGATATAGTACTTCTAGTTATACATATACATTCACTACATCTCTATGTATATAACAGTTTATTCATTGGACAACTACTGTCCACCTGTCTGCCATAAACTTGTTATATTTCCGCAGCTTTGGCCCTTTACTGCATGTCACCAACCATCCCACCCCCCCACCCCTCACCATCTTCCCGCTCCAGTTCAATTAAAGGCAAAATCGCCCAAAAATATCTTAAAAAACAAAAAAAATGTTATATTTTATATGTTTTTTATCACTATATTTTAACATCACGTTGTTGTCTAACATTAACATTTTCACTTTTGTGATTATTTTCTTTTTATACATGGGGCTGACAATGACTTCATCTCTGCAATTGTTATGCATAAAGAACTTGAAACTGGAAGAAAAGGAAATAATATAACAAAAGAAAGCATAAAAGACAAGGAGAAAATAATAAAAAAGCAAATAAAAAGAAAAGCAACAAGGACAAATTAATTAACAACAGAACGGACTCAATAAACGCTTAGACGGAAATTAATCAATAGAAAAAACAGACTACGGGGGGCAGAGGAAAAAGGAAGATAAACATCAGATTTGTGTTAATTGACAAGAAAAAAAAGGGACAAAAATATTGAAAGACTTCTCAAAGGAATAATTCTCGGCCTCCTCAGAGAATAAATAACCGAAGGAGCCAAGAGCCAAAATTCATGACTTAAAAGTTCGCAGAGAGTTGAAATCAAAACAAAAAACACTTCACTGCTGAGAGGAATCCATGCAGAAACGACTGTTTCGGTGAACTGGAAGAGGAGGAAAAGGTTGTGGACGGAAACACTAACGTGACCAATCGTAGAAAAAAAAAGAGAAGGCAGAGGTCGTCATGGTGAGTCTATTCAGCCTGCTTTTCTGCTGTGGTTGGTTATACACTGTATAATGACAATTAAGGCTTCCTCAAAGAAATCGAGACATTAGCTGAGAATTTAGACAGGTTAGGGACCGTGTCCTACAAATCATTTTTTCCCTGAGGCCAGGAAGTTGTCAGTGGTCAGAGAGAAAGAATGTACTGTATTTTATCAAAAGTAGATTAAATACCGATTAATGTTAAATTTTTTTTAACCTTTTAAAAGTCAGGTTTTGGTCATGAAAACAAAATATATTCAATACAGGATGTATCAATAATTAGCAGCAACATTGATATTTATACCTTATTATTTTCTGTGCAGTGTCAAATACTCACACATCACACTCATTACTGCTCTGCCTAAGGTCTATAATTTTAACCAATAATCCTTTCCTCATGCACATTTTTTTCATATTTCATTTTATTTGCTTTCTATTCATTTTCTTTTACTTAGTAAAATAATTGATTAATTGAATCATCAAATTTTTAAATTTAGGTTGTTCTCCATGCAAGAGGGGAAAATAGTATTCAAACAAGGACCTATGCCACAACAATTTCATGACTCAAAGAGTAATAATTATAGTTCCCAAACCAAGCTCCCAAGCTTTAAGGAAGTAAGTATCGTCCCAAATGTCCTTAGTCAGTGGGTGCTCTGCTTTGGTCCTCACTATGTAGTAAATACAAGAAGTACACTCTGAAACTCATTTCTCTCCCTTGAGGGGACTACGTATTTGAGGGGTTCATACAAATATCTTTATGCCAAGGATTTGCTGCTGCAGTGTGAATAAAACGCATGTACTCTTTTGCAGTTTGTTTAACTTTCATTTTAATTTATTCTAATAATATTACAGTAAATAACATGAATCTCTGGCTGCAAAATACTGCAGTGGTTTCCTGTTTTTTGTGTCACATTAAAAAACACTAAGAGTCTGCAGCCGCTGTGTGAGGCTGCACTTCAGTAGCGCTTTGAGCTAAATGCTCATATTCATATCCAAAGCCCAAAAGCTTCTTATTAAAGCATTTTCTAATTAAGAGACTATTTTTTAAATTAATTTCTTCTTCACCCTGCACAACCTGCAGGACTGAACTTCATCATTATTTTATTCATCATGAGTTTGGCTGCTCTGTGCTGGTCGAGTGCAGCTCCATTTTAAAATGTGTTGCTGGTTGTTTATTTGTGAATGAATATTCACTGCAGCACACAAAGTGTAAATTATGGCTCTCAGGTTTTTGTCATGATGCCCTGATGTATTTATCTAGAAAAAAAAGAAGAATTAATGAAATTATTTTCAATATCCTCCATGCTCAGTGTGTGAGTGTAGCTGCTGACAGTCTGGGATATGTCAGTGATCAGCAGCTACATTGACTGTGACAGGTCACCTAGTGGAAATAGCATGTATTTTCCCAATATGCCAAATATGGTCAAAATGACCTCATCAGGTGGAAAATAGTCAAAATGAAAAAATTCCAAGTCAAAAGCCCAGAATGACACCCAGAAATAATACAAGTCCTGTTTTTCTGCTTTGATGGCTGTGGGATCAAAAATGTCAGTTTGAATGGGTTTCAATGGAGCATTTTTGGACCTGAACAGTCTGAATGTAACTATTTAGTTTCCACAGTGTATTTTAGGCTTATTGTAGGAGCTGAGCTGTAAATTCACTGATTACACTCAAATACACAATCTGGACTACATTTAGGACACATGCATCAACACACACACAGTTATTAAGCAAATGAAGAATGAAAAGCGTGTAAATGCAACAAACAGTCCCTGAGGGTTAAATACATGACCAACGATGCTGACACACAGCAGGTCTGACAAAAAGAAAAGAAAAGTGTAATAAAGCCCCAAAACAAAGCTGTTTATCTCTATTGGTGAGACTTTAACATTTTTGGGAAACTTCTCTGGAGGTCAAATCCTCTTAACTCACACAGTTTTTGCACAATGAGCGGCGTGTTGTGAGTCAGGCTTCCTCTTTGGGTGCATGTATATAAAGTAACAGTAGAATTAACAATCTGAGCAGAGACAGATAAGATACGATGCCTGTGGGGAGAATGTGGCGTTTCGGCGGCAGAAGATTAAGACAAAGATAAAACCACAGCAGAAGAGGACAAGTGCAACATGTGGGCTGTTTTAAAGTGGAGATAAAATCTAAGCCAGCGGAGCATGTGGAGGACATCAGCAGATAACACGGGATGAAGATTCAGCGCCTTTATCACATTTAACATTCCTCTGTCCGCATACAAGTGACTGCTGTTTTCAGATGCATGAAATCTTCAAATACTGTTTATAGAGGCTCATTGTTGATGCAAAATATTAACATTATTGTGCAGGCAGAGATAACATGTTGTCTGTATTCTATAGGATTATCATATGTTTGGAAAGTGGCTGTCTCTTGAGAACCAGAAATTTCTAAAAAGGTAAATAAAAACAGTCCTGACTCATTTTCCAACTGATCCAAGAGGATTTTTAAAGAGTTTATTTGGGCTGAGAAGAAGGGGAATTTTCTCAACAACAACAGACAACAAAGTTGCAAATTAGTGCCATGGTAAAGTCCCTCAATGGGACTAATGGGACTGATCCTGATGGTGGTGCTACGGCGACTGTTTAAAGATCAAAATAATAATAACAAATCACCTGTATGTCTTATGGCTTTGCAACTTTCACTAAAGTGTGGGCCAAACTGTGATGAAACTTTTGTAAATTCCAACCTAGTGCAAATTCTGAACTCCATTTCTCTGTTTTTATCAAAAACTGTAAATCTAATCTCCTCACACATTTTTTTTGTTGCTCAGTTCAAACCAAACTGACTATACAGCATCTACACACTTTCCTACACAAATGCATTACACAGATTTTCAAATGATTCATATAAAAATGACAGTATGTTGCTGTCAAGGTAGATGAAGTGTGTTCAATTTCATAACTTTTTGACAGCATTTTGAATTCTGCCGTCATGTAGCCGATAGCTGTCAGTGGATCATCTTTAAGCATCTTTTTTTCACTTACGGATCAATCAGTCCTCGAGAAAAAGAAGACATTCAGGTGTTTCCTATGTTGTCTAGATGAAGTCTGAAAATTCTCTATATTTTGTCTTGAAAAGTGAATTTTTCACACTGGCGAGGTAGTTTAACCTCATAACAACATGGTGCCTAAAGGCTGTAAATTCAAGTCCCAGGTGGTGCAGATTAAACATGATTTTGGCTCCTCAGACATTGTGCTGTGTGGTTAAGAAGCTTTTTCTTTTTCTTGCTCCTCAAAATGCCCAGTCTTAACTCACTGAAAATTTTTTTGCTTTTACACGTAATTCTTTTTTTTTTAATGGCAATGACAGTTTTATTTATGAAGCATATTTTATTACGCTGAAACTCAAAACGCCTTACAGAGAAAGACAAAATATAAAAGAGAACATGAGAATAAAGGGAGCATTAACAAGATGTCAGCAACCATCACAGAATCAAAAAGAAAACACAAAAACATCAGAAAGCAGGTGCATCATATGAGCACACAGACACACACCTGTGAACACAGGCAGTCAAGTTTCACCTCAAACCATCAACTGTGATGTGTGATGTCACAGAGGTCGTCCTCCTGTTCTTGAACAGAGTGGGACCTCTGTCCTCCAGAGAGACGGCGTTTCAGCCTTTTTCACACTTTCAGAGCAGAAAAAGAAAAGTGTGCCACCTTAATAGTACAGTACTGTCACGCTCCATTTCCCTCCAGTGTTATTTTCCCCCGTGCTCCACCTTGGCTCTGGTGTCTCTATGTTATTAAAGTCGGACCCTGTGGCACCAGACTTCTCCTTCAGTCATCAGAGCGAAGCAGCGCTACGCTCCGAAAGATAAATTAACATCAAGGAAAAAAAAGTCCACGAGCAGCGAATGAGAGAGAAAACGAAGCTCCTGCAGAGTTTAATGGCCTGTGCAGCTGTTGTTAGAGACTTGCAGTGTTTTTTACACGCGGTGGAAATGATGAATGAAAATAACGATAAGCAAATGAGTTTGGTGCAGTGATGTCTTCACCTTGTTAAGGACATGAGGAGCAATCACAGCTCTGTGTGGAGAACACAATTACACTGTCAATTAACCTTTATTAACCACGTCTCTGCTCCGCTGACAGAGGTCATGACTGTTTCAGCCCAAATATCACACTCACAGATCTGCCCTCAGACACAGCCTGGTAGAAAAGGCTTTCAGTATTACTTTGTGGACAGATACAGAAAGACAGAGTTGTGCAAAAATTTATCGCAGATCTCATTCCAGCCAAAGACGGCGCACAGATTCCCCCACCAATCTGCCGCGGCACCAACATGGAGGTACAGGTAAATCTACATGACTGCACCTGTACTTAAAAATGGTGTACACAACCTTTTTGTGTTTTTAAACAGTGATGAGCATCCCATTTTCAACTCATGTCATCATATATTGCCGCTTTGCAGTGAGCATCCACGTCTACATACTACGCTGTAGATATCCTCCTGATATCTGAATGATGCCGCACGTGGTTATGTTTAGGCAACAAAAGCACATGGCAACCAACGCCAGGACGTCAACAAGCGCACATGCTTAGGATTGTGCAACAAAAATCGGGTTTCAACTCTCAAAGTGCTGATTGAAATTGTGAATATAAAATACACATAATGGAAACAAAGTTTCAGGATATTAGAAAAAGCCATATTTTGCAAAACTGCAATGGAAACTCCTTTTTTTTGGCTTTTATAGGTCACATGATGCTATGGTTATGCGCTTTTCGGTAGGAACTGGCTCCCTCAGACATGGACATTATATCTAAAGATTACATGGACTAAATATGGCAAAGCTGAGAAAAAAACACTGGACATTTGTAAAATGGTAAAAAATCGTTTTGTTTGATACCTCTTACATATATATGTATACAGTTTGTCTTGCCTGGTTTTTGTCTTTGTTTGTTTTTCTAATGTCTTGTTTGCAGTATTATGTTTCTGTTTTGTTGCCTGATTGATTTTCTTAATATACTTGAGTTATGTATAAAGTATCTGAAGAAGAAATAAAAAGAAAGAGGAAAAAAGCTGCTGTTTTTATTTAAGATCTGTTTAAAAAGGATCATGCAAGCAATCTCTGGAAATCCGCTTGATGTGTGTTTAAAAAGGGTTAAAAACCCTTAAGTAAGCCTCATGGTGGCACTAGAAGAAAAGTTAAGGGATCACCACATTTCTTAGGATTCATCCTCTGGGGATTATGAATGTCTGTAGAAAATTTCATCACCATCCATCCCACAGTTGTTGAGATATTTCGGTGTGGAGCGAAGCAGTGAACCTGACAAACACCTGCAGCCACTTTTGTCTTTATTATGAGTGAAGTCTATCCATCATGCTTTTGTGCGTCACAGCTGCTGGAGCGGCCACGACATCCGTCATCGTGTGTCGCTCTGCTGCTGTTCTCCATATTCATGCACCAACATCACTGACGGCGACTCCATAAAAAAAAAAAGAGATTCACTCTTCAGCGTGTTGACAGTTTGTTTAACCTCTGAGTTTCAGTCGGCTGCTCGTGATGATGTTCTGCTCTGATGACGGGTCAGGACTCGTGTCCACGGTTTGATGGATGTGTTTACAGACTCAGCGGTGCAGTGACCTCAGGAGGAGTCCTCTGCAGCCAATAGGAAGCCTACTCATTGTGTGAAATGTGAGGATGTTGTTTCCCCAAAGCCAAAATTCAGCTGAGTAAAGGTTGACGGCAAAGTAAATCTACAAATCTGGGAAACCTAATATTGTCTGGTTAGTGTAATTTTTTCACCCTTGTTTTTAGAGAGAAGTTGACAGAGTGTGTTCTCTCAAAAAATGACTACTGGCCCTTAATGTTAAGCTTTATATCTGAGTACAATGTAACTGAATTCAATCAAAAGATAATTAATAATAATTGACTTGATTCACGCAGAGAAGACGTTCTGCTCTGAGATAAAGCAGCAGAGTTTCATTGTGTCGGTCCGTATCAGCAGCCAGCTCACAGTCGGACGGTTTGACATTCAGCAAAGGTCAGGAGACAGATTCAGCACGCCTCAGTCCTCTCGCTGTGTGTCGATGTGTTTCATGTTACAATGTTTCAGATTCTGCTCCGTCAGGTCATGTGCCACAGACCTGATAATGAGATCATGGACTAACTACAAAGAGCACTCTGAGTCGAGCGTCTTATAGTAGAACTGTTCGTCCCTTCAGGCTCCATGTGGCCCCAAAAAACCTCCAGTTATAAAAGGACGGATGCCTGTGAGAATGAAAGCAGTTCATTTGACATCGGAAAGTCGTTTGACTCTACCATCAGACAATTTTAGCTGGGATGACAATTGTTGATGATATTTCAAATTTCTAATAAGGTTTGAATTTCATGTTGTGTGGATGTTTACATTATGATCTTTTGCTGATGCTGTTTTTTGTTAGACTAAATGTCTATTTCAGACATCTGCATGAGAGATTTAGAAGACGATGGATTCTGGTTACGTTACAACACAACTTAAAACCAACTAAATATCATCTGTCGTCAGTATTCTACATCAAATTGGCTTTAGACGTCCTGATATTGAACAGACGAAGTCACAACCTAAATTCAACCAAATATCCAACATGTTCTCATCCCAAGCTTTACATATTTTACTCTATGTGTCCTTCTGTGTCTGCTGCTGATGTTTCGGGATGGTGCTACCGTGATGTCAACAAATGCACGTGGTGGATGACGCTGCACGTGGTTAGATTTAAGCAACAACAGCACATGGCAACCAATGCCGGGACGTCAACAAACACACGACATTCACACGGGAAGCAAACACCGGACTCCTGTATGAAAGTCCGAGTTTGTTTGGCTCATCAAACACCCCCTCTGCCTGTCCACCTGCTGTGTGGCGTCCTCATGCTCCTTATATCACGAAGTTACCACCAGTGTTTTAACCAGATGCAACAGGTTCCTTCCAGCTGCATTTTCAGGTGACATCACCTGCGCGTGTATCGGGCGGACGTGGGTCGTGTCTTCCGCCCAAACGTTGACATATAACCACACCACAGCTTGTTCTCTCCGCCCATTGTAACGACTGACGCCATCCAGCGATCTGCGTGTGCACGCAAAAGTTGCCTTTTGGCGTCACACTCTTACACCACAAGCAATGACAAAGCAGAGCTATTTCATGAGTTTGCAATAAGAACAGGCAGAAATCTCAGCTTCTAATGGTTTTGGTGACCAGCAGAGAAATACGTTTGACAATTTTTGTTTTCTTGTTTTGGTTAAAACATCAAATAAAACGTGTCGGCCTGTGTTTAAATGACAGTATATAGTATATGTGAATGCATGTGTTTGTTACTCAGTATTTACTTTGCTGTAATTTCCATGTACACTTGCTTCTTCAGTCTTCTTTGAACTTTTTTTTCAAAAGCCACACAAAAGGCACTTTTTAAAAACTGTGGGACTGAATCTGCACATGCTCCGTGTTGTGTTATGGGTCAGAAATTGGAAAGTTAAAGATGGAAATGTGTCATTTCCAGATGATATTAGAAGGACTAACTAATAGATGGTTAACTGGTGGCTTGTGAAAGTTACCCAAAACAAAAGTGTAAGTGTAATTTAAAAAAGGCCTCATGGACGACTGAGACAATATTTACTGTAAAAGGGAAATATATTTGTTGTGAGAGTCTCAGAAGTCACAGAGTCACAGAAACAGCTGCTGACCTGAGAAGCTGTGACTCATGGCGTCCGTCTGTGTTCAGCCCTGAAAAACCCGTCAGACAACCTTTAAACGGTCACACTGATGAGATGACTCAGTTACAATTAGACGACGCTAACAGCTTTCAGCAGCTCGTCCTCTGCCGGCCGACTCAATTAACGGAGGGGTGAGGATTATCCCCGCTGTGTGCTGAGATGTGTTTCACCTCTGAGGAGGCTCGTTAAAAAAATGTCTTTAACAACTTGTTTTAAATACTCGAGCTGAGAACAATAATCTGCATTTACTGTGTGAAGAAAAACAGCAGCAGTAAACTGTAGTTGTATACTACAGTATAACTGTATAGTCTTAATCTAAGATAATGGAACAAGCATTTGCATTTTTTTTTTCTCATAATGAGAAAATAACTCTTGAATCTCAACAGATGTGCTCGTTTTTAGTCTGGCTGCATGAGTTTTTGGATATTTGTGGTTCTTTGACCTGAGATATTTTTACCTGTTACAAAAAAATCTTGAGAAATTTTCTGCTGGCAAATAATTTTGTGTTCAAGTAAAGTTTTCTCCAATGTTTTTTTTTTCCTTTTTATAGAGTTGATGTTTATATGTTTATATGATTGTGTTTTATGTAAATAAGTTTTAATGTACCTTTTTGATAGCAGATTTTGCACAAAAACTAATTTCTGCCTTCTGCAAAGAGTAGACAACAAATCCTCAACTTGCTTTGCTTGGGGGCCACTTTTGCAAAATGACAGGAGGTCAGGGGCCAGACGCAGCAGCCCCATACATGTTTCTCAGATTTTAGCACGTTTAGCACGAAACAGATCAGAATTTAGTCACATCCAAATGAAAAGCTGATTTATTTATGATGAGACAAAGAAAATATGATTGTTGATGATGATGAAGAGGTTTGAAAACCAAAGTCTCCTCTAAAGTCTGATTTCTTCCAAATGAAGACAAACTCATGTTTGCTCTGAGCTGCTGCTGCTGCTGCTGCTCTGCTGCTCTGCGTCTCTGCATCTCTGAGTCTCTGAGTCTCTGCAGCTCCTCTTTAGGTGTAATTAGTGCAACAGGTTGCACCTGGTGAGTCCATCCACAGTGTGATCAGGATCAGCTGTCCCCATGTGTCCTCTCTCCTCACCACCGTTACACCACATTTCCCTTTGTTTTTGTTTAGTTAAACATTTGTTTTTTAAGCAACTTACCAACAAATTACTCAAAATGACTGTGAATTGCTAGTATATTTGTTCAATTTTTTGCCGAAAATTAGCACAAAAAGATTTAAAAAAACAAGAATGAAATTAAAAAAAGACTTGAAAAAAGTGGTAATATACAAACACGTGATCATATTTCCATGGCATGATTTTAAACATGTAAATATTATTATATATATTTTTTTTTTAAATTCCCCATAATTTTTAATACACTTCCAATGATTTTATCTCTTTATCTCAAATTTTCAGGTAATTTTCTTGTCATCTTTTCTTCATTTCTTGCAGTTTGCAGGGGACCTTATGCCCAGTTGCTCATTGCCATTGCTCATTTCCTCAAGTTTTTCCTCAAGAAACCCTTTTTTGTTTTAAGATTTCAGAGGTTTTAACGCTTGTACAAAACGTCTGAATGCAGCACAAGAATATCGATGACATTCCAGCTGTTAAAGGGTTAATTTTTAATCCACAGATGAAGTTTGCACTCTTTATGGTCCACAGTGATCAGTCGCTGGCAAAAACACCTGTGAGGCCACCTCCTTTAACCCTTTGAACCCTGGATTAGTTTTCTCGTGCTGCGTTCAATGCGTTCACATGCATTTAAACTTTTGAAACTTTAGCAAACTGGTTTGATTTCTTTTGAATACGTGAATAAAAAAGGCAATCGGCAACATGGCAAGACATGTCCCGCAAAAAGAAAGATATTAGGAAATGGTGAAGTAAATCTTCTAAAAATTAGTTTTAAAAGAGAAAAGGAGAGAGAGAGCGATTACTCTAATATTTGTCTTTTTTAAATTGCAAAAAGCGAGTCCAGAATACTATTATTATGATTTGTATTAGCTTTTAAAAAATATATAAATGTATTCGTCAAAAGTCCCATCAGTCCACTCCTTCACGCTCGGCTGCCTCGTCTTTCTTCTCTTGATTTTCTTTTGTTTCCGCAACATGAAAACCGATTACCTCGTGATGTCACAGCCGCCGAGGTCTCCACGGTAACGGGCTGAAGGAGCTTGCTGTGTCCCGGTGGGCTCCGGTGAATACTGTGGAAACAATTAGAGCCGTAACGGACTGTAATGTCATTAAAGGGACGGAAACAGCGCTCCCACACAAACAAAGTGAACGCAGCAAACATTCACGAGTCCAGACTGAAGACCCAACACACGAGGTTAACACACACACACACACACACACACACACACACACACACACACACGGGGTTAACTCTCCTAAGTCACTACAGACATCTGTCTTCAGGTCACACAACAACAGTTCAGTTCAGATCTAAAAATTCTTCTATTTTCTAATTATAAAATAACATTTTTTAGGAAACTTTCAGGGTGTTTTTTCTTTAATGTGACTCATCGGCTCGACTCCCACATGTTCTGCCTCCCATGACTCACCTGTGTCTCCAGGTGACCCCGATCACCTTTATGACTCATGTCACATCCTGCTGAGAACCACTCACACAGTCACATTCATCAAGCTCTGAGACGAGAGGAAAATTCAGACCACCACTCGAGTATTTGAGGTCAACACGTTCTCATCTCGAGTCGTCACATGTTGCCGCTTTGTCAGTGGATTTCTATGTCTGCATATTACGCTCTGGCTATCCTTCTGCGTCTGCCGCTATCGTGATGTCAACACAAGCACATGGTGGGATTACGCTGCACGTGGTTATATTTAGGTAACAAAAGCACATGGCGACCAACTCCAGGACGTCATCAAACACACAAGCTGGCACGGATGGTCAGGATTATTGGAAGGAGGCACATTGTATCGTGAAGAAGAAACATTCACACAGGAAACAAACATCAAACTCCCAGATGAAAGCTTGTGTTTTTTGGATCCATCCTGCCAACCATTACACCGTTTCCTTCAGCGTTTTGACCTGACGCCACGAACACAATCATGCATCAATAATTATATTCTAATGACATTTTTACCTGCAACAGAGTAAAACTACTGACTACACTGCTACTTTTACTTTGAAAGATCCCAGTGCTTCTTTCACCAGTGAGGCTAATAAAAAAGCAAATATAGATAATGAAGAGTTATTTTACAGTGACATGTTGCAGGAGGCCGGTAGACGACAGGGTTCGCCCTTTAGTCCCGTACGAACCTGTGGAGCATGTCATGAACGCAGCGCTCACCTGCAGCTCTGACGGCCGAGGCACATGAACACCGGAGCTGACCGGCACACCGTGATCCTCTCACAGGAAACCCCCACGGCCAGACGTCACAATAATGAGTCCTGTTCCAGTGAAACTGACTCTGGATCTGATGCATTATGTTCACACCTCTGACTCTGATGTTTCTCAGGTACACACAATGAACACACACTGTCACTTTGTGGATCCTCAGAGGACAGTGGACAGTGTGTGTGTGTGTGTGTGTGTGTGAGTGTCGCTCTGTGTGAAGTCATGCTAATGGCTCTGCACTAAAAAGTCTCCTCTCTCCACCAGCAGCATGTAACATCCGTCACCATGGACACTGATGTCTCTGTCACTCAGCTGCAGTTTCATAAGTTACAGATAATGGACCCGGTTCTCTGTTAGCAGCACTGAAGGAAAGACTCTTAGCTGGACTTTGTGTTTAGTACATTTACCCAAGTTCTTGACTCAAAGTGTTAGAAAAAAACACAGTACTGTGAGAGCCACAATGTAAGATTTTTATTTCGAACATGCCGAATAAACACAAGCAAGAAAAACACCAGAATGCCTCTCAGACATGTTCAGTAAACAAACATGAAGATTTAATGCCCAAAAAGGAGCAGGAGAAAGTAAATACTTATCAAATCCTACGCCCCTTTTTTCCAATTTTATAAAAAAAGTTCATTTTAAACATGAATACCAATTTCTGCCCCAATATTTACCATACACACCTTGATTATTAAATTCCTTATATGTTCTACATGTTTTCAAATACACATGTCCCATAAATGAACACCTTTGACTGTAACACGATGTCCTGCAATGATTCTAATGACATTATGAATGCTGATTCGAAGGATTCTGTTACAGAGTTTGGTTAACTTAGGCAACAAAAAAAACAATGAATATTTTGAAACTACTTGAGCGGTAGAGAGCAAAGCGTCCGATTCTAGCTTTTTGAGTGTACAAAATGGTGTCCAGCAAGGCTCCTTATTGGGTCCTATTTTATTTACAGTTTATATCAATAATTTAATGTTGCAATGATGTTAAAATGGAATTTAATTTCTGTGCAGATGACACTATTTTGTATAGTTCTGCCTCGTCTTTAGCGAGTGTGATTAAGGAGCTGCAATCTGATTTAAATGTGGTTCAGAGGAATTTCAAGGTCGAAGCAGCTGACGATGTAAATTAGATTGTTACTTTAAAAATAAGGCTGACTGAACGGGTCTCATCTTTCAGGCTTGTTTTTTCATAAGAGGATAATCTGTCTTTTAAACATCACATTAAGTGTCTTACAAAAAAACTCAGGGTGAAGTTTGTTTTGTTTTACAGAAAAAATGTTTTTCTTTTGGTACAGGGAAAATAAGGTTCAAGCGACACTTTTTTTTAGCAACTGATTATGGAGACATTTCATAAGCATGCAGATTTTGTCTTGCCTGAAAATGTTACAAGAGCTTTTGAGTCTGCATAGGACAAATCCTGGTTAAATACAAATAAGTTGGGATCATGCTGCCATGGCAGGTTTCATCCAGCCATCTGGCAAATCAAACAGCCGTGAAAAGTGGCTTTTGGCATCAAGATCTTGCGCTAAAATCACAGCAAAAGCAGCGGTATTTGATAACTTTGAAAGAGAATGATATAGACCTCTGGCATGACCATTGTTTTCCTGTCAGAGCGCACATCGAGGACGATCCTCTCTTGCTGCTGCACGGCGCGTTTCTCTGGCACTTTCTGGGCTCACAGAAGAGCTAAAACATTTTTAACTTTTCAGCTCAAGGTGCAGAGTCACACCTCTCATTAATGTCAGTTTTTTGCCACATGTGCAGAGTCCTGCTCCACAGGTGCACCCACATGTTTTTCCAAAGGTGTTTTTGGAGCAGTCGTGCCTGGCGTGATGCGTTTTGCTGTGATCGGCCTCAGAACCTCCAAGACATTTACAATGGAGGTGAGGATTTCACCCGAGGTGAAGTCAGCGTGGGCACCATGAACGACAAATGAAACACGGCCTCTGTGATTTTAAGAATCACGGCTCATGTCACTTCCTGTCGGTTTTGTCTCTCTTGCCTGTTACCTTCCTCACACCTGCGTCCCGTTATTTTCTGCCATCCAGCTTCAGCCCACCATGTTTCTGTCGCTCCTACGTGAAATCATTTTTACTGAGTTTAACCTTGAGGCTGAGTGATGCTGGAAAATGAAAAATCCATTAAGTGCACAGAGGAGGTTCATCCATTCATGCAAACCCACACAGATACAAGGAGAGCATGCAAACAGGAAGAAGTGGGCTCCCAGCCAGGACCTGGTTCCATACTGGGCAACAGAGTCGCTCGCTTTGAGGAGGAGGGGCATGTTTGAGAAACTCCAACAGAGCGGTCGTTTCATATCATTTTACCAGACTGCTGGACTGTAACTGAATCAGCCTCTTCAAGTATTCTCAGGCTGTTTTCACAAACTGTTTCTATATTTTTCTACAGAAAATAATGCGCACAAAGTCGCACCTGTCCTTTGTATATTGAAAGGCAGCAATCATGTGAGTGGGAACCACGTGAACTATTAGTCATTTAAAGAAACTTCACATTACTTTAAAAAAAAAAAAAAACCCTTGATAACTTTACTTTTCTAAGCCTAGCCTCCAAAACTGCACAGAAAATTTTCAAATTTTTGAGAAAAATAAAGGATTATCTTATCAGTTACACATTAAGGATGTAACATTATTTGTGAGGCAATAATGTATGTTATCATACTCTTCTGTCAACCCTCTAATTGTTGTAACTGCACTTGTATAAACTGTTGGGACATAAAATCGTTATTTTATCACTATTCATATGTTTTGTGTGTAACTAATGTTGTCAGATAAACGTAAAGGAGTAGAAAGTACAATATTTCCTAGTGGAAAGTGGCACAGCAAGAAGATGAACCCAAACACAGGAGACAGCAGGTAACAGGAACTAAGACACATCACTTTTTATTCTGAGGAAACAGCAACTGATCATCACATCACCAAATCAAAAATCAAACAAAGACTCAAACGGAAACTTAAATACTAACTAGACTGACGAGGAGATGGAGTGCATCTGGAGCAAAGAGCGCAGGTGAGAGGAATCAGGTGATGAGGCAGAGGAGCAGGCAGGAGGCTGATTGGCTGAAACTGAGGAGCAGGAAGGACTAACGAGGCTGACGCAGGACAGGTGTGACAGAAAACAGGCGGAAACACAGACAGAGAATATTTTTGAAAAATTCCTGAATGAAATTTTTTAGTGAAAGTACAAAGACAATCTTGCAGGTGGTGCAGGGTTTTTTTCTTAACTGTTCTGCACATAAAAATGTTTTTATCATAAAGCACACTGATATAAAGTTTGAATTAAATTTCTGGGTGAAGTTTGAAATGAAGAAGAAAATGCAAGAAAAACATTGATGAAAGTTGAGATCATGAGATGTATCTTCCTTAATCAGATTGGTGTGCTTATTAAAGAATTTAAAGGACTCAAAGGTCCGTGACCATGATGAATATATAAATAAGAGAGTGTATAATCTTGTTCAACAGTCTATTTCATGTCTCAGTGTTTGAACTCGCTGCTGGAAAATGTTTTTGAAGTGACGGTGCAAGTTCTCGATGCACCGGGGAGGAATTCAATCACATAGTTTAGTGATGTACAATTGCACCACGAGCACATCTAATATCCTGATTTACATCCGCGCCAACTTCCTAAATTATTCATAGCAGGACGCTGTGGTAAACAAACACATCTTCATATTCATCAACCACTTTCTTCAGACTTTTTCTTCTGATACGAGGCGCCGAGGGTACAGAGCTCTTAAGGTAAACAGACATATGCGTTTTATTTTTTTATTTTCTTCACAGCCTTCTTTGCTTTTTGGAGGATATTTTTACAGCATTAATAGAAACAGTTTTGGAATGCATTTTAAAAACACAATTTTTGACGAAATACTAAACAAATATTTAATGCACTCTAACTTTAACAGTGTACTTTCACGGTGTGGTATTAGTACTTTTATTCAAGTGAAATGCTCCTGTGATCACTGTGATTACAGCTGGATATTTAGGCCTACAAGCGAGATTTATCTACCAAACACGGTCGATGGTGAACTGAAAGAGGTGAAAAGTGATGATGTGATGTGTGCGAATGAGAGACGTGATGTTTTTTTCCCTCGCAGTTGTTTACTCCTTCATCTCTCGATGCTGATTGTTGAGAAACGTTGGCTGGCGTCCGTTCAGCCACTTCAGTTAAACGCTTCATTCAGAAGTCATTCACTCCAAACAGGCTGCACTCTTCATCCTGCTGCTCCGCGCCGACGAAACAGTTTCCACTGAGCTGTTAAACATTACGCCGCTGTTACTTTTAAATGTTCATCACAAAGCTGCAGAAAAAAACCCAAAAAACACGATTCTTTTGTTCTTAGCAGGCTGTCTGTGAAATGAAACTATTTTTGGTAGCAGAGAGTCTTCGGTGGAGCAGCGTTCTCCACAAAACACATTCAATTTCTTTACTGAAATGAAATTTTATTCTCTCAAAGTGCTTTAAAGAGACTTTTCAGAGATAAACCAACAGTTTACCCCCTGAGGAGGAACTGAGAGAGACAAAGGGAAGGTTCATTCATGTTGCATGTGACATGAAAAAAGACAGTTTTAAACGGTCTCTCTTAGCCTGTACTCTTGTCCTAATGCCCAGTTGTGACATTACCGATCTGTGATGGAGGGACGAGTCCTTTGTGTTGCTTGTTAGCTGCTGGTTGTCCGTTGTGGATGAGCTTGGTTTAGAAGAGCATTTTTTGGTCGTCTGGCATCATCCACAATAAAATGCATTCAGTTTCTCCACTGAATTTAGAAGATTTTGTTCTCTGAAAGCGTTTCCGCTCACAAAAGAGAGCGATAAACCAATACGTTACCCCCTGATGTCACCACAAATCTCAGCTGCAAATCATAAGAATCATGCAGCTGGCTGTAGAGGACAGGTACTGTGAAGGAGACAAAAGGGACAACAGAGAAAAGAAGTTTGGGTCCAAAGCTTCAGTGACTGTGTTTCCATTTATGAAATGTGGGTGGAAACGCTGAGAACTCAAAGAATAAAAAAAGACAAAATACTGAAAACATTTGTCTGAGGTGGAAATGAAGGCGTCTGGATGAGAAACCAGCTACTGTTTTCATTTTGAAACAGTTATATGTTACATTTTTTATTGAGAATATCTATTCTATGTTTAGGATTCTGGACTCTTACAGTACTTTTCTTTTTGTTACTGTGTTTATTGTTATGTAAAACTCCAAGATAAACTCCTTGTACGTGAAATTCCAAAATAACAAGCCAGATTCAAGGGCTGTCCACGCCATGAACAAAATCTATGACAATGTGAGCACCCACGGGTGAAAAATAAAGTTTGATAAACAGTGGTAAAAGCTGTCAACCCGTCAATTTGGATTTCGATCAGCTGTCACTGTTTCCATTGTTCATCAGATCACTCTGAAGGTGAACTCAACGATATCATTAAAACAATATATTCATAATTATTGTGGCATTCCTTGTGTGGATGGCTGTATGAAAATCTGCCCACCACATCACTACGTTTATTTATTTGTAACGCACCATCACCATTAAAACATCTCCCGCCAAATATTGATTTTATATTTTCACAGCTGGACCATTTATTGGGAGCGCTGTTGGAATACACACACTGCAGCAGAACATGACGCCGGTTTATTTCATCTGGTAAGGCGAACAGTCAGTTTCAGATGAGAATACGGACGGACAGAACCCGCTGCATGATACGCCGCTGTACGGCATCAGGTTGAAACGCTGCCAGTTACGACATAATAAAAGGAGCACGTCCCTTTAGGGCAGGTGTGAGGAGCGGTGGATGGATCCAACAAACCCTGGACTTTCGTGCAGGAGTCCGGTGTTTACTTCACTTCTAGATGTGAAGTTTTTTCTACACTTTTCCATGTGCCTCCTCCTCTGATCCTAACCATCAGTGCCAGCATGCGCGTTTGTTGATATGGCTGCGTTGGTTGCCATGTGCTTTTGTTGCCTAAACTTAACTGCGTGCAGCGCAATTGTACTATGTGCATTTGTTGACAAAACGATGGCAGCATCCTGAAATGAAAACAGCAGACGCAGAAGGATAACTACAGCGTAATGTGAAGATGCAGACGTCCACCGACAAAGCGGCAAAATGTGACGACTTGATCAGAACTTCCACATGGTTTTCCCGCCGTTTAAGCTTTGACTGGAGCTCTTTCGATCATCTTCTTCGGAAAATTAGATCTTCGAGCTTCGTCAACCAATAATCACACAGCAGACAAGCAGACAAGAATTCATTCATTTTAACATGTATTATTTCTCACTCGTTTGTTAAATTGTGTCTGAAATGTTTCATCATTTCAGATGATTGTAGAGGGTATTTTAGGGATGTCAGAGCCAAAACATCAATTTCAGAAATTTACCCAATCAGACTTCAAACATCATTCAGATAGATTTTGTGATTTAAATAATAGAAAGTGTTTCAAATCTGCATGAAAATATTCAGTGATGACACATCCTTTGATGTCCTTTGATCACACGCGGCGCTTTTGCCATTAGATAATTCTCTGTGGACTAAATGTCACCTAAATTATACACAATTAAACCAAAGATATCCGTAAAATGATATTCAGCCAAAGAGTTCCTCATTAAAGTGGATCATATATCTGCAGAGAGGATGTGGAGGAGTGAGAGAAACCAGCAGGGAAAACAGGGAAAGGTCAACGCCGAGGAGGACGGCCACAGAAAGTGAGCTTAATGTCACCTAACAAGCGCTCCAGGGGATTCTGGGAGTGTGAGTTTTGTTTGTGGGGTTTGCTGGTGTCTGCAAATACAGAATATTTTTGATATTACTGTAGGATATTATCTGCACGGAGAGAAGAGGCTGCTGGATATTAATATTTATGCCCAGCAGCACTGACCTTTATAATGTAGTGAGACGTCTTATTTAAAAAACACAAAACAAAGTAAGGAGAAATTTGTGGGAAAATAACATTTTAGAAGTCGATACAGAAGTGAATAAAATGACAGAAAACTAAAATGACGTAGGGAGAGTGTGGCGGCATGATGGCCTCAGAGTCGTTCTCATTTTCATGATAGCAGGTGTTTCGATGTGGAGCAAATATACTCACAACACATGATTTCAGCCTCAGACAGCAAAGCTTTTGACCTGATAAACAGCCTCTGAACTCCTCATCCGAAACATCAGCCGCCGCCGTCAATCTGTGGCGGAGCAGGAAACGTGAAATCGCCCAAAGACAGACGGGGCGCCGCAGGTTATTATACTCTAATATCTCATGTCAGAACAGAGATGGCACCATTACACTTGTGATGTGTCTCATTCAGCTGAGAGACGGAGGACAGGAGGGAGATAAGAGTCAGCGACGAGTAAAAACACAGCGTCAGGAAGAGAAATGATTTCTGGGATGAAGACACGAGGCCAGACGGTTTATTTCTTTCTCTCAGTTTGTGATTTCGTGTTTAGCCCTCTGAAACTGCAGTTTTACTTTAGTACCACCCTGTGAAAATACGAGCAGTCGCACCATGTGTGCCGCTCAGGTTGGTCAACCGTCTCTGAAGGACAGCGAGAGCTTTAAGTGCAGTTTTTACATTTCTGAGAATTTGAGGTCAATATTTAAAGACCATACTTTCTCCGAAACAACCACTGATACTACTTTTGTTTTGTTTTTTTCATTACTATATAGTGGGGTTTTTTTTATTTTTATTTTACAAAGTGAATTCAGAATAGGATTAAAACTGAACTCAACTATTTATGACAGGGAGGGGGCGGTGCAAAAAGGGGGAGGCATGTCAATAACTTTAAGTACTGGGGAAGGACTTCTTGTTTTTTTATTTAAAAGAAAAGACTGACCATTTTTTATTCTATTATTCTTTTTCTATATATATATAATTGGGGTGATTTTTAAAGAAGAACTTCAGACGTGATGATGATTTTTCTTCTTTAGACTTTATAGTAAATATTTTGGTGACTTGTTTTTCTCAAAAAATGTTGGGGATTTTTAAAATAAATAAATCAAAAATGCAAGTTTTCTCTGAAAAATTGACAAAAATATTTAAATTCCATGACTTTTCAAAACTGTCAGGGTCTATTTAGTTTCCAAAACTTTTCCAGGCCTGACAGTTGCTATTTGCAAATTCCATGAGTTTTCCAAGATTTTCACTGAATTGTACTTTTACCTAGTTCAGGTAAAAATTCGAATGCAGGACTCTGAGTTACGGCGACAGTGGGATTATTTTCTGACAGTTGAAGAAGCTTCGTCCACAGCTGGTGTGTCACAGTGTGTCATCTGTCACAGCTCAGGATGTGTGTTTCTATTGTGAGTCCATAATAAAATATATCAGAGCTGTAACAGAGACTTTGCTTGACAAAACTCACACGTCCACTCCTCTCTCTTCATATGCAGCTCAAATAGTTTATGAATCAGGTTTTATGATGTTTCTATTCCAAATGTGTCTGTGACAAATCCTCCGTGCCGCCATCGCTCCTCAGCGTGTCGGGCTGTAGGGAGATGACTTCCTGTGAGCTGAGCGGCTTCGGGGTGTAATAACTTCTGAATGAGGAGCCGCCGGGTGCCACTGAGCTAATTTTAAATCTCCCCCAAATGGCAGGAATTTAAAATGGTCCAAAATGAGCGTCTGCTGGGGAGGTGTGACAGAGACACAGCGTGGAGGAGGGAAGGAACCGCGACCACTAACTCAGCGAGTCCACAGCCGAGTGACTGATGGAGACTCTTATAGAAAGACTATTTCCGGAGGCCACCGGCTGAGTCATGCTTTGAAAAGAGGATTTTTCTATTCTTCTTCTTTTTTTTCTCCCCCTAAAAGTCACCTGTGGGAATAAAAGAGGACATTTATTTACTATTTGTACACAAACAGTAGCCATCTGAGGAGAAAAGGAGAAAATAATAAAATAAATGAAACATGAAGTTTTCTACTATGGTTCAAACACCACAGAGACCACGAGGGGTTACGTGAGAATTTGAAGTCTATTTTGAGTAGAAACAGGCAGTTGTATGCCCTCAGGAATGTTACTGTGCAGCAGGGACACTTAACTTGCTTTGCTTGGGGGACAATTTTGCAAAATGTCAAGAGGCCAGGGGCCAATCACAGCAGCTCTGTACATGTTTCTAGGATTTTAGGAAATATTTTCTGATTTTGGGATCTTTCTCGGATTTCAGGATTCTTCTAGGACTTCGGGACATTTCTTGGATTTTAGGACATTTCTAGGTTTCGGGGACATTTCTGGGATTTTAATATGTTTCTCAGATTTCACTTGTAAACTTGTCATTTACATCCAGCAGCGATGAGGTCATTCAGGTGAATCTGATGCTTGGTTTATTAATCCTGATGCTGATGTGGCGTTCCATCTGTCATCTTTAAATCTGTGTGTGTGTGTGTGTGTGTGTGTTCACCCCAGGCTGCTGGTTGTTCACACACCACACACAGGTGAGAACATCTGTCTGTCCAGCTGTTTGCAGGTGTCACTCTGCCTGAGCCGTCCCACCTGCCTCCTCACTGTCAGCTCAGATCAAAGTGTGTGTGTGTGTGTGTGTGTGTGTGTGTGTGTGTGTGTGTGTGTGCACGTGTGTGAACCAAACACACTAATCTTTTACCACGTTGGGACTTACGTCCATGGCAATGGTAACATTTTGAAACAGTTTTCATTCTGTAGCTGCTCCTTCAAAGCTCCAGTTTGTAGGATTTTGGGGCATTTATTGGTAAAAATGGAATTTGATATAATAAGTCTGTTGCGTTTTCGTTACCTTAAAAATGAGCCACTTATATCCACACAGGGAGCAGGTCCTTGTAGAGGGAAAGCAGAAAGCTCTGATCCCTCTGATGTCCATCAGACGCTGGCGCCAAAACAGAGTCAGTCCCCAAAGACCTCAGTGCTAAAATGCCCAAATTCACAGCAGAAATAAAACATGCTTACTGCCTGGTGCACAAAACTATTTTGGTCAAACTTTAACTTTCATGACAACTGTACTGGGGGTGAATTTCATATAACATTTTACATTTTAGTAAGGATTAAACTTGTTATGAGTAATGTGATGCAATAACAGCTCTTGTAGCTCCTGCTGCATCATGAGGGAGCCAGTTCCTACTGACAAGCACACAGACACAGCATCATGTGACCTCACAGCGTCATGTGACCTCACTCACACAGCATCATGTGACATGTGACCTCACAGCGTCATGTGACCTCACAGCATCATGTGACCTCACAGCGTCATGTGACCTCACAGCGTCATGTGACCTCACAGCGTCATGTGACCTCACAGCGTCATGTGACCTAGAAAGAAAAGACTAAAAAGTGTTTTCACTGCAGTTTTGCAAAATATGGATTTTTTTGAATCGCCTGAAATACCACCTCATGAAAAAACATTTTTTCAACAAATGAGTTTTTTTTTTTTTTTTTTTAAATTAACAAGTTTCTTTTAGGTGTATTTTATATTAGCAATTTCAATTTGCAGATTTTTTAATGGAAACTGACCTAGTGAGACAAGACATAGCAGCGGTCACCAAATTACGAAATTCTCTGGTTTCTTCAAAACACCAGAATGCTCCTCTGAAAAAAACATCAAAAAGAAACTTTATTTAATTTTAATTCGGAGAGTTTCTGTTTGCTCCAGCGTCGAGTGTTTGTCATAAAGTGATTTGTGTCTGATCCGTCAACTTCAGCTGCCAAATTTCTCACATAAGAGACACATAAACCTCCCCTCTCTCTCTCCGGTCATCAGGGCGGCGAGTTCGTCCTCTCCGCAGGTGTGTGATGACTCACGCTGATGTTTGTCCCCTCTGCAGAGTAAAGGACAGCAGAGGAGCAACTGTCTTTACAGATATAGATAAATGAGGCTGCCTGCTGATGGAGCCGTCACTCATCACACAAACATGTCCTCCCACAGGTACCACGCTGGCTTTTCAAAACCAAAATTAATGCCACGTTCAAGTCGTGTCGGGTTTATTTTAGATATAAAAGTTCTGTCCTGTCCAAACGTCTGTGCGCTCTCTCATCCGTTTGCTTTTAGCTCCTCTCACACATGCAGATCTTTAGATAAATGATTTTAATTTTACACGTTGGTCTTTGAATAACTTCCAAGGTCGGAGCATTTTACAGAAAATATAACTGATTACTGTGAAGCATGAACACACGCGGAGATTAAAATGTTCCTCTTGTTCTTCTTTGTAAGATCAAGAGAACCACAGAGGGCACTTTATCACGTTTTATGGACCGTAGCTGCATCAGAGAGGGCACTTTGGCTGTGTGACACTCGGTGTTCATCAGTGAGCTTTAGAGGAGCGGGGAGGTGGACTTTATTGTCTCTGGACAGAGACAGGGCAGCTGCTTCCTCCTGTTTCCGTCTTTATGTTACGCCATCTGACTGTTAGATTCACATTTATTGTGCAGACATGAGAGTGGAATCAATCTGAACATCTGACTCAAGAACGTGAATACGTGTTTGACCCAAAATGTCAAACTACTCCTTAAATAAACTGTTTTCCTTGAGTGTATTTTGTTCGCTCGCGCATAATCGATCGCCAGCGACTGAAGAACAATGCACGCCGCAGGTTTGTGTCCGAGCCCGACTCGCTCTGACGTCGTGCAAAAGACGACGATGATCTCATGACCTCGAGGCGTCGGAGGTTTTAGAGCCAGGCGCTGCAGTTGCTCTCAGCTGATCAAACAGATGACTGGTTTAGATGATGAATCAACAATATGACGCGTCAGATAAACTGATCATTTTTGTTGAATTTCAGACATTTTGGAATTTATTTCTCTTATTTAAAGTTTTTTTTCTGAGGCTGATGGTGACGTTTTTTGCAGTCAGAGAGACTAAATTCATTAATTATGAACCGTACAGAGTCTATTGTATATTAACACTGGACTGATTTTGTTTTAAGGAGTATTAAACACAAAGACTTGTGGTCAGTAGCCAGATGTGTCTGTACCGACATGAAGCCCTGCCCACAGGCTGTCTGACTGAGAGCTGATTGGGTGTTTTTGATGTGTTGATGTAGTTTTACGGTTAAAGGTGCGCTCAGCTGATTCATATACAACAGAAAACTGGTTTGATGCTGATTTACATGAGAATTTGTGTAAATGAAGCTAAATGAAGCAGATCGCCTGTACAATGTTTTAAAAGTTTGCAGTGTCATCATTACAATAATTGGAGTCTGTAAACAAACTGAAATATAGGGATCCGATGAGATTTGAATGAACAGGACTCATATCTAACGGGACGTGGGTGCTTCTGTGACTTCCTGTGCAGACTGAAAGCTGCTGGAAAAGTGAGAAAAATGACTTGATCGCAGTTTTTTGTCACCGCCTCCCGCTGCGGCCGTCTGCTCTCGCCCCTTGTGCAGGCGAGGTGCAGTTCAGCTCAAACGAACCTGTTAATACGTGAGCCATGCAGAGCCATGTTGGCTCTTTGCTTGCAAACTTGCAGTGGCGATCGGTGAGCGAGGTTGTGGTAAACGCTGTCTGAGGCAGAGAAACACTAAAAAAAAGGCTAATCACGAGACTGTCACACTGAGCTCAATGAAACAAGTGTTCAAACTGCAGTAAATAACATCAATAAACTGTTTCAGACTGTTTTGTGGCGGGTGAAGCTGCTCAAAAACACACACGCGGAGCTTAACGGGGGGGACACAGAGACATCTGAGTGGATGAGGGTTGACCGAGGTTGCGCTCCGTGTTGCTGTGCATGAAACACCTCTGCAGAGTCAGAAGTTAACTGTTTGTAGATTTATCACTCTGAACAACCTTTTAGTCACATCCAAGCAGCCATGCAATGCAGCATTAATGTAAAAGCGTCGATTGAAGCTGCTTTAAACGTTGTGAAGTTGTTGGAAAATTAATTACTGGAACCAGAAAACAAGGAGAAAAAAAAAAGTTTGATCAAAGTGATTTTGAAGCCATGAAATTGAAAGTTAGGCTCAGTTTAACATCAGAGTGGAGCTCAGCTGCTGTGACGAGCCAATCAGGATTAACAGCTGACTCTGATCAACTCTGCGCGCGCGCACACACACACACACACACACACACACACACACACACACACACACACACACACACGCACACACACACACACACACACACACACACACACACACACACGCACAAACTTCACACTACTCAAAAAACTTCACCGCTGTCAGCACGTATCAGAACATGTGCTGCTCATTTGGTTATTTTCTGATCAGTTCTGTGTTAAATAATCCACATTAAAGCCTCTGTAGATGTAGTTATATGCAGATTTTTTTATGTTGCCAGCTTTAATAAATGCTGTTTCACTGTTCTGTCTGCTACAGATTCATTGTTTTTTCCTGTTTTTAGCCTCTGCAGCAGCTTATCTGCAGGGACACTGATGCTGCTTTGTCAGCACACATTAATATCTCCACAACTTTTGGATGTTTTGCCACCAAACATGGTTTAAATGTTAATTTTCTTTTACAAGCACTTTATCTAAAAACACACTAAAAGTCTAGACACATCATCAGCAGGTTTGTGGATCTGACAGACGCGTCATCCAACCGTCAAAAAGCAGCAGCAGTTTATATAGACACACACACACACACACACACACACACACACACACACACACTGCACTCTCAGGTGTGTATGATTTTCTTGATTGGACCAATCAGAGCAGAGCTGAACTCCGACACTGTCTGTTCCTCCTAATCATGCCGATCACACACACCTGAGTAAGAAGTGTGTAGACCGCAACACACACCTGCAGCTTCACGTGGCAGTTAAATACCTACAGACGAGAACATGCCAGAAAGTTTGGATCAACACCACTTTCTTTATGTTACACTCAAACGCTTAAATACTCAAAAATTTAAACCTTTGAAACTGGTGTGATTTCTTAAAAACAAAACAAAAAAAAACCCAAAGAGCAACTTGGCAAAAAATGTCCCACAAATTACAAAACAAAATAGTAGATTTCAATCATTCTCGTAGTTTTAATAATTAATTAAAAATAAGCTAGGGAAATGTCCAGAAAATTATATTTAGAATTATATTCAAAGATTATTTTAATCTATTTTTTACTTCTTCTTTTTTTTTTTTCCCCAAGTCATTTTCCTGTTAATGTTTTTTTTAAATTCTCTTTCTATTTTTCAGGTCATTTTTTGTTCTATTTATTCATTTCTTCGTTTCATTCAGTCTCACGGTTTTTTAATGAGTTGTACAGGCCATTTTTAGCAAAAATGGACAGTGATGATGGTGTTTGACTGTCGTATTTTTTTTTACCTCCTTTTCCGACAGTTTCGATGACTGTTTCTGTCAGAGACATAAATATTTACATTCAGACTCAACCTGTCCTGTTTCAGTCAGCGCTTGCCCTTCAGGAGTTAACACGAGGCTTTTCATTGTGGAAATACAGGAGTTCCCGCAGCTCTGCAGCAGCGCCGCAGCAACAACGCGCCTGTGTGAACAAAACAAGCGTGCCAGCCGCAGCAGTTCAGCGAGGCTGCCGTCACGTGCTGCTCACACATGCAGCGCGGCCCGCTGAAGCTTTAATTGCGTGTTTTCAGCTCCATCACTTGTTCTTTCCGTCTCCTCCCTTTCAATCAGTCTCTCTCTCTCCGCCTTTAATCGACTCAAATCAACGACTGTGATCTAATAAAGATTTAATCTGATGACGGGATGTCAGACAGATGGTTTTACGATCCTATCAGCCAGGAAACATCTGCCGCTGCTGCGTCTGGTTTCTCTTCCCACCGATCACTGTCTGAACTCCGGAGAAAGACGAAACAGGAGCAGAAAACTCTGCGGAGAATCCTTTTAAACCTGCACAAATGCTCTGATTTCCCTTAAAAACACGAGGAAAAAAGGCAATGAGAAACATGGCAAGGCAACAAAATGCAAGAAATTGGTAATATGTGTAGTTTTGGGGGTTTTTTTTTAAAAACTGGAGATTTTTGGATAATTATCAGAAAAGACAGATATTCACCAAAAAAAAAAAAACATTTTCATTATATATTTAAAATTTTGGTACATTTTTTATTATCTTGTTTTTTTACTTGTTTTTTCCTCATTTTCAGGTATTTTTCTTGTACATTTTTTCTCATTACTTTCTAATTTCGGTGCAAGTTTTTGTTAAGTTGTCTTCTCTCCATGTTTTTGAAAGATATTAAATAAATTTGCTGCAGGTTTCAAAGGTTTAACCTGTTGATTATTTTCTGCTCATTGTGGTGTAAAAAGTTTGGATATTCACACAACAGTCGTCTTTCAAACATCCCCGAAAAGCAGCACACAGTGACACTGCCTTGTTGGAGCACAACTTTACATCACTTTTATCAAATATTTTTCTGCTAAATCCCTAAAAAAAAAAGAAAAGTCCTCCATTAATAAAAAATGGGAGCTGCAGAGTTCAGCCTCCTGCGGGCTCAATAACGGAGGCAGCTGCTGATATTAGCACAGAGTATTAGTTCTTCTGTCGGTGATATTAAATGTCCTGAAATAAAGACATCGCTCATTCAGCATCTGTAAGCCAGAAATGATGAAATCAAACTATTTTAATTAAATCTGGGAGGAATCAGAGACAGAGAGGAAGGAAAAAACTGTTTAGGGAATACTCCGTAAACACCGAGAGAGAAAATGATGTTTCTGTGCTTCTGTTCTTCACGAGTGTTTTTAGGTTGTTTGGATAAAAATGTCTGTAGTCACTTTTTGCATTTACAAGACAAATTATCAACCAGCGCAGATCAAAATTAACGTGGACGCAGTTTGATATCCTCTTACAGTGGTTTGCATCATATCTTAAAAATGAACGCCCCACAAATGACGTTAACCCTCTGTGGAAGATGAAAAAGTTGCTGTTTTTTTTCATAATAGAAAAAGTAAACTGAATTTAAAGACATTTTCTTTTACTTCTTTCTGTCTTTTTTTTTTGGTGTACATTTTTGGTAACGTTACCTTAAAGCCACATTGTGCCATAAAGGTACGAAATTAAAAAACAAAACGGGGGTTAATGTTAAAATCTGAATGATTATTATATACAATACTGTATGGGAAATATTAACATTTCTAAAACTTATCTAGGTTAATTTGTAGAGATCAAAAGCTAATTAACCCTTGAGGCCCGCTCTAATATCACACACATTTAAAGCACTCTGCACGCTAAATGACGCCAGGCTAAAGCCAATATTACGTGGCGGTCAGGTCCAAAAACTGACACTGTCAAAGAGATGTCTGTAAATCAGTGGATACATTTTTATCATGAGGATTTGGTCTGATGACATTTTAAAGTGTAAAGAGCTGCACTCGGTGGCTCGCCGTCCGTAAGTCTCCTCTGTAAAGTAAAGCATAGATCCAGGTACTTTCATACTGTGGAAACGGAGCTTCTTTAGGCTTCACGTGCCTTGAGCAACTCTCACAGGAATGAACGGGACCTAAATGCTGTATCCAGGCTTATGCTTATTGATATACTTATAACCATTAACTCCATATATGTACGTGGGTGGAGTCATTTCCTCCTCTTATCCTCAGCAGCTTTTCAAAACTTCCCCAAAAGAAAATCCAAACTTTTCTTTTTGTTTGCCTCATACTGCTCGCTCCACTGGAAACTTTTAGAAATATTATTCTCATTTCCAGCACAGGATGCAAGTTTACTTTCTGTGAATGGACTAAATTGACCAACACCCCCCCCCCCAGACGCTCCCTCCCCCGCTCAGCGAGGCCGAGCGGCCTTATCACGACTTAAGTAAATGAACTGGCAGCTGCAGCAGCAGCACGACTCCCGAAACCCTGAAGCTTATCAGTGTGAGGCAGCTGAGAGCAAAGAGGCGGCGAGCCTACCTGCATGTTTTCACTCTGCAGGACCTCCATCCCTGTCTGCACACAGGTGGAGATACTGAGGAGGAGGAGAGGCTGCGTCACAGAGATGAAGAACAGATTAAAGACGCAGGTTTTCTGTGAGTTTGTGACCTAATAAATCTGTCAAGTTCAAACAAAGCTCGTCACGTTCAGACTGAAGCTCAAGAGGAGGCTTTCCATTATAGATTTGTGCAAAACTTCTGGAATTATGATAAAATACAGTTACGGGATGACTCTGTTTCCACTGAGTGATGCTCTGCAGCTTCTCCTCTGGTGATAACATCCCAGTAACCATGGCGACGGATGTTCAAAACATCAGCAGCTTTATTTCTATTGCAGCCACCAAACTAGCCGTCATTATTTCCAATCCGAGGCCACGTAGGCGTGTTATGGAGCCATGATGGAAAGGCGAGCCCCTTATACGTGGGAGTGGCCACGTATGAGGGAATTTGGGAGATGTAGTCCACAATTTCACAGAGGAATTGTGGATTCAAAACTTTCTCAGAGTTATGTGATGCAATAACAGCTCTTGTAGCTCCTGCTGCATCATGAGGGAGCCAGTTCATACTGACAAGCACACAGACACAGCATCATGTGACCTTACAGCGTCATGTGACCTCACAGCATCATGTGACCTCACAGCGTCATGTGACCTGAGAAAAGTGAGAGCAAAAGCATGTAAAAGCAATAAACGGGAGTTATTTTAATATTGAAGTGTTTCTGTTAGTTGTGTTTTCTATTAGCAATTTCAGTTCGTACAGCGTGCGGGTTAATGGAAACTCGTGTCTCCTGACTTGTTCACAGCGTCCCTGAGGGGCAAAGATGCATTTAATGAAAACACGTGTGCTTGTGAAGGAGGCGTGCTGATTTCAATACAGTTTTCCTTCTGTTAAACATGAACCCTGTTTATTTCAGCTCATGATCACCTTTTGGATTCCCCGTTCAATGTGGCGGCATGTGAGATAAACTTGTTCTTCATGAAGTTAACGTAATGTTTAGAGTATTTGTACACAGCGGTATTGCTTCTTTTAGGTTATAGATCTGAGATCTTGTTCCCTCTTTGCTTCTTTATCTTGTTAAATATCCAAAATACATCGTATAAGCGTGCTTTAAACGACAGACTCCTCTGAGATGGAGATCTTTGAGTCGACACACGAGGACGGATGATCTGCTTTTACACAGAGGATGTTCTCACTGATATACATATATATATATATATATATATATATATATATATATATATATATATATATATACTGTGTGTGTTTGGTTTTCCTCTCAGTCAGACATGCTGTTAATCTGCTCACTGTTCGTCCCACACGGCTGCAACAAAGCGGGCGCCAACCAGCCAGAGGCAGCAGATTAGGATTCACAGGAGGGGGAGAGACAGAGAGACAGAGAGAGAGACAGAGAGAGAGACAGAGACAGAGACAGAGACAGAGAGAGAGACAGAGAGAGAGAGAGAGACCATCAGCTGCTGCAGAGGGAGGACGTGGGAGTCCAGATGTGATGCATGGTGACACTTCAAAAGACAGACCGAACATCAGGGGAGGGGGACGCTTTCACTCTGTCCTCCAGCTGAAGGACTCAAAACATATAGAGTCGTATCATGTATGTTTTGTGTGTTTGCTGCATGTTTTTCATGTAAAAGTAGATTCGCTGAGTGACGAGAAGCTGTCTGATCACTGTGGGAGGAAAAAGGTTCCCACTTAACTAAAATTACACAAAATGGAAAAAAAAAAGTCCCAGAGCTTCAAACTGGAGTGCAGAATCACTCTGAGGTTTAGTCAGTTTTCAGGACATTTCTCAGATTTCAGGACATTTCTCAGATTTTAGGACATTTCTTGGATATGAAGACATTTCTCTGACTTCAGGACGTTTGTTGGGTTTCAGGGCATTTGTAGGCTTTATGGGTGTTTCTATGATTTTAGGACATTTCTCAGATTTTAGGATGTTTCTATGATTTTAAGAGCTTTTAAGGATTTTAGGACATTTCTGGGATTTAAAGATATTCCTTGGAATTTAGGACATTTTTTGGATTTCAAGACCTTTCTCGGGGTTCAGCACATTTCCCAGATTTAAGAACATTTCTCAGATGTTTGGACATCTGCCACCCGGCACCCTGTCAGGGGCCAGATTTGGCCCGCGGTCTTTATGTTGAGTATCACCGCTTTAGTGCAGCAGTAAGTCTCGAACGGTGAAGATTTACTCAAATAAGGAAACAACAGAAAGTGCAGCTTTAGTTGTGAGATGAGCAGAGCTACATTTGGATTGTTTTAAAGTGTTTTTCTTATTTTGTCCTGTGAAACTCGGTGAAAGTGGTTTCAGTGAGGACCTTTGGCTTCACCACGCTGTTCAGCCAAAATCAGTCCTGAGATTCCCCGCCGCCCACAAACACATTACCAGAACAAAAAGATTTGTCATCAGGTTTCAGATTTTAATTCTACCAGCAGCGGTGCGAGCGTGAAGAATCGCCACTCGACCCCCTGCCTCCCTGTTAAATTGGCTTTAGCTGCGACCTTTTTCAAAAACATAAAGACGGTTCATTCACGATGACGTCTGCCGCCTCTGAGGCCTTTTCATCTCTGCAGTAACATGGCAGCGAGCATGTAATGAAACGTCTCATCGCCTCGCTGGCGGATGAAAGTTGAGCCTTTGTGTCGCGGCAGAAAAAGAAAAAGACTTCAAAGCGCGAGTGTGTATGTTTCGACCAAAATTAAAGATCTGAAAGCAGCAGGAGGTCCTCTCTGATGACTCAAAGCAGCTTTTCATCTTTTCTGCTGCAACTCGACGTCCAGCTGCAGTCAGTCAGTCAGCTGTCCAACACGGACAGGTACAAATTCACCTGCAGCCCCTGAGACAGTCCACAGGACTTATGCAACACAGCTGTAGTTTGGTTTTTTTGGTCCAGATCAGAATGAAAACTTTCATTACTGTCTTTTTTAAATACAGTCTGCTTTGTTTGAATGTGGCGACATAACGGCTGCTGTGACATGAACACCAATATTCCCTTTTGATTCTGACTTTGACAATTTTCACTTTGATTTGGGTCATTTACACAGCATTTATAATATTAGAATGAATTTAGCCTTTTTCAAATCTAGCATTTTTCTGATGAAAGAGTGGGATATGTTGGTATTATTCAGCTTTTATAGCATTTTCTTGTGTTTGTGTCTACAGCCAGGTCAGAGTTGCACTTTGAGTGTTACAGCGTGTCCGACTCAGGTTATCTCTTTTTTTAAATCACATCAGCTTATCTCCTTAATGTTTTCACCGTGACTTCATTTAATCTTTTCGTTATTCATTTTCATTGTTTTCAGGCAATTTTTTCTTGCAACTTTTCACTAATATTAAGACTGAGCCCGACCGGCTTCTGTGAGGCGAGCCAGGCTTGGGACGACTTTGAACGCTGAACTCCAGAAACCAGCGGCCTCCCACAGAGACCGGCGGTCCTGAAAAGCATACCCCCACCAGAGACCGAGGTCTCCGCCCAGGACTACCTCAAAACAAAAAAGGCAAAATAATAAAGTAGTGGGCCGACAGAGAAACTGAGCAGTTCAGCTGGCCCACTCAACGACCAGCTCACGACGGTCGACTCCTAACACTCAGAGACACGAGGCACGAGGAGGACTCGGAGGACTCAGGACAGGTCGCTCATCAGAGCTCGGGCGCTGAGGCTCGGGCTCAGAGGGAGAAACAGAGAACTTCAGGTGCGATGTTTTGTGGTGTGTGTCTGAGAGAGAGCTGCTGGACGAGGAGCCGCTTTTAAACTCAGGTGCTCAGAGCAGGTGTTAGGAATCAGCAATCAGAGCTGCAGCTGACTGAGAGCAGACAGAAACAGTTTTCAGCTGCAGAGCTCGCTTTGATATCACACACTCCAGACTTTTTATAGTTTATATCTTCAAAAAATATTGTACATTAAAATTATTTTCTACTTTCACTGAATTATTTTTTTAATCAAAATCAGTCCTATTCATAAATATCAAATATTCATAAATTTTCATTTTACTTTTTTTAATTGTTAATTTTCAAAATTCTATTTTTTTTCATGATGCCACTATGTTTTTTGATTTATATACATTAGATTATTATTTTTTTTATTATTTTATTATATATTTTATTTATGATTATTTTCACAGCCTGGAGTGTGTCTGTGATTATCAGCAACATTTACATTTGATTTTTTTATTATTATTTTTTGTGCAGTGTCAAATACTCACACTCACACCACCCTGCACACAAAATACGCTTTTCAAAATCAGGCTATAAAAAATATTATACTTTAATATGATTTTCTACTTTCATTGAGTTTATTTTTCAACCAACATCAGTCCTAATCCTAAATATCAACTTTTCATCAGTTTTTAGAATTTGCACCCTCACAAACACTAACATTGCACACAGGTGAACTTCATTTGACTAATAATGTGACTTTTGAAGGAGTTTGGTAGCACTATGTGTGAGTATATTTGCCCATTTTTATTTTTTATTATTCTTATTTTTCAGATTTATTTTTCAGAAGTTTCTTTTTTGATTTCATTTAAACTAATTCAACTATTTTTCTTTGGTCCTTTACAAAAAAATCCCAATAAAAATTGATTTAAATTACAGGTTGTAATGCAGCAAAATTAAAAAAAACGTCAAAAGGGGTTAATATCTTTGCGAAGAACTGCTAATGTACGAAAACGAAAGGATGTGCTTGTCAGGTGGACACAGTAAAAAAAAAAGAAAAAAGCACAGAAACGTTGGCGTTCTCTGTATTTATTTCTCGTCATCTTTGTCGTACTCTTCTTGCAAGGAGCATAAATATTTTACAGCGAGAGAACATCCGTTTGTTATTTACAAGATATAATAAATGAAGTACAACTCACAATGTCGGCTTGTGTTCGGAGCGCTGAGTGAGGAGGAAACAACTACAGTCATTTTACCGTTCTGCTGAGAGGACGAGGCCCGCCCTAAAATGTGACATCACAAACAAAAAGAAAGCTGCTGCGTGGCATGATGGCGGACTGAGCGTGCAGGAGACTCTGTGCAGCTCTGCAGCACTTCTTAAAAATAGAGGAAACAGTGGGACCAAAAACATACACAAATCTCCAGCGTGTCCAGTTCATTGTAACTTTCACAAAACTCTCACGGGGTCAAAAAGTGCTGCAGGAGCTCTTTCAAACTTCAGCAGCGGCTGCTTCCAACAGGAACACGAAGCCGCCAAAGACGACATTATCAGGCTCAAACTAGCTTCAGTTTAGCAGCAGAACTGACCTTTCCAAAAACTGAGGATGCACACGAGCTCACACACAGCCAGGGTTCACACACATTTCCACCAATAACTTTCCAGGACTTTTCCAGGACTCTGAGGCAAACTTTAAAGAGCGTACAGTCTCTGACACGAGCACCGATGCTGCTCGTCGGCTCGTTTTCATGCTTTTTAAATTATATTGTAATGGGACTTAAGGTTTTAATTTTGGTTTTAGGTGAAGGGAATTCACCTTGAAATGGCTGTATTTTGTCTTTCTTTTACAGCTGTTTTTAAAAAAACAAAAAAAATCAACATTTGGGCTGTTTTTTTTTTCTTGAAAATTTGTTGCTTTTTGAGAAAAAAATTATGATTGTTTTATTTTGGTGATTTTTAAAGAATTTTTTTTGTTTGTTGACTTTTTTTCTTTAAAAATCAGTTGATTTTTTTCTTTAAAATTTGGTCAATTTTTCCTTCAAAATATGTAAGTGATATTTAAAGATAAAAATTTGGTAATTTTCTTTTCTTTAACTATTTTTGCTGATTTTCTTTCTTTTTTTTCACAGTTTCTGGCTATGATAAGTGGTGCAATTTAGGGGATTTTTGAAGAAAACATGCATTCCAAACCAGTTTTCTTTAAAAAAAAAAAAAAAAAAAATTATTTCGTTATTGAAACACTTCAATACCCAATTTTCTTTTTTAAAAAAAGTAAGAAAAGAATTGCCAAATTGCCAAAAAAATTATTTTTTTTTACCATTGCCCAAAAAATGGAAAGAAATAAAATTAAAAAAAATTTAAATTTTCCATAAAAATCACCAGAAACATTAAAAGAAAAAAAGAATGCCAAAAAATAGAGAAAGAAAGAAAAATCAACAAAGATAAAAAAACAAAGCAACAACAAAAAAAACAAAAAAGAAAACATGCCTTCCGAGCCCGCCGGCCCGCCACCTTCTGCGGTAAAACACTGAATATGGAGCTCAGAGATCTGAACCGTCCCTTTAAGACGCTGCATTTGAGCTAAATGCAGACTTCGTCACAGTGAGCCTAAATGAACCGTAACGGCTGTCTTGGAGTCTTTTTGGGTAGAAAATGCGTTTGGGAGAACTCAGCTGACAGCGGCGCTCGCTGCGTTCTGGTTTCTGCTGATTTCTGTGTTTGAGGGAACAAATTATTCTGTTACATTCCCGCGCAGAGACGACACGCCGAGGAGACATTCGTGCAAAACTGAAGTGTGTGTTTTTATGAAAGTAACGGGATTACAATCCTCTCTCGCTCGATGTAACAGCACCAATCAGCAGCCAGCGTGGCTGCCGTCTCACGAAGAATCAGTCTACCGCCGCAAACATTAAATAACGAGAGTGGAAGCAGATTTTTGTTTTTCCAAACAGGGCGAGGGGGCGTCTCCCATCAAGTACGTCAACAGAGAAAGAGTTAAAAATGTGCGTATCGATTTAAGTGCAGCTCAAGTTTGTTGAGTGACACTAAAAAGGACTCGGGTGGTCTACCTGTTGGACGCCTGTCCCTGTTGGACGCCTGCACAGAGTCATGCCATCATGCCACAGAGGAGAGGGAGCGATAACTAAACGGCTCCGAGGTCCGGCCTGCAGTCCGTCTTGCTGTCCGTCTTGAGGTCGGGGGGGGGGGGTGGGGGGTGGAGTGGTCGGCATCCGTGGAAGTGTTTGGGGGTGAGGAGGTCACGGAGGTCAAGGGTCGAGGTCTCTTATTCTTTTATTTTTAGATGGGCAGCTGGAAGGTGATGTCCACTTGAGCTTCCTTCGCCAGCGAGACGATTTCAGAAAGCTTTACAACCTGAGAGACAGAGAGACACAGACAGACACAGACAGACAGACAGACAGAGACACAGACAGACAGAGAGACAGAGAGACAGACAGACAGAGAGACACAGACAGACACAGACAGACAGACAGACAGACAGACAGACAGACAGACACAGACAGACAGACAGACAGACAGAGAGACAGACAGAGACACAGACAGACAGAGAGACAGAGAGACACAGACAGACAGAGAGACATAGTCAAATTAAGTGAAATTAACCCTTTAAGTGACTGCAGGTCCTCACATTTAACCCTTTGAATCCTGAAGCAACAAAAGAAGAAATTACTCTGAAACGTACAGGCAAATTAAAATTAAAATGATACAGAAAAACACACACACACACACACACACGCACTTTCTTTTCTTCATTTCATTTTCTGTTTTTTGTGTGTGTGTTTCAGTTTTTGCTTCTTCTCGGGTCCGTCCGTAACGTCTCCTCTGTAAGTTGTCGTGAAGCTCTGACAGATTTTCGCAGGTTGCAGCTTCCTGTCTTCTGCTGTCAGAACGTGTTTTAAACACAAAGAGACGTTTGTCCTCACACATCAACACTCACCTGGAGGCTCAACAGACAGCTGCGTGTTTGTCCGTCTTCCTCCCAGCTGCACGTGTGTGTGTGTGTGTGTGTGTATGTGTTAAAGTGTGTGTGTTACAGTGTGTGTGTGTGTGTGTGTGTGTACCATTTTGGCGGCCTCGTCCAGGTCGTCACAGGCCAGGATTTTCAGCGGACTGGCTGCGATCAGAGCTTTGGCGTCGTCCACTCTCGTCCCTTTAAAACAAAACAAAAAAAAAAGAAAAAAATCGACTTTTGATCAGTTGTGAGTTTTTGAAAACAGTGAAACATCGACGAAGAACAGAGAAAAAGGTTTTTTTGACATTGACAAAACAAGGTGAGCTGTCCAAAAAACAAATGATGTGTTGAACTGTAATTTGAGGAACATGTACGTGTGTTTAGGAGGTGCTGCACTGGTTCTATAAATATATTTTTCCGTCAGGTTAAATGTTGCTTTTTTGGAGCTCCACTGCAGGTTTGGATCTTCTGGCCTGCTGAGAGATTTCTTTTATTTTTTGGGATATGTTTTTACTCAGAACAGTCCATCCCAACAATGTGTTTCCCTCAGAAAATGCAGTTCGGAGTCATTTTCACTGCAATAAATGATGAAGAATAAGAGCGCAGAATGTGTTCATCATTTCATCTACGGAAAAAAGTTGTTAGGGCGTGAAAAAACGTCCATCGCATCGCCTGATGTGAAGTTACGTCTCTGCATTGACTTTGTTTGTAAAGTCGTTACGTAAAATGCTCGCATCGTGTCATTAGTCATTCATGACTTTAGACCATTTAAGGGTTAATTTCATTTTCTGTGCCTCTAAATATTGAGCACAGAAGATTAAATGTTTCCTTTAAACAGAGATTTTTAAAATTTCCCTTCTAATTTTTCCCACGTGGATAAAAAACTGACCGAGTTCATGCGTTCGTGCACCGTGTGTCAGACTTTCACTGAAAACATCGGCCAGGAAAACCTGGACGACTTGAAGTGAAACACTTCAGTTTACATCAGAGTCTAAATCTTCACGTAGTCGCCGTGCAGAACCTCAGCGGCGTCGGTCTGAGGTGACCGAGATCCGTCAGATCTGTTTAGGCTCCAAATACCAGCGTGCACCAAATCTGCGCTCTGCACGTTTCTCTGCTGAACGAGTGAATGCAGACGTGAGCCGCAGACTCAGCCCGCTCAGTCACCTGAAGGTCTCACACACACTCACAGCCGTCTGATCACCTCTCGCCCTCCACGTTATCGATCGGCATACGAATAAAAAATATAAAACCCGAATCCAGAGTTCAGCTGAGGTCACGGCTCTCTGCGTGTTTCCGGGAGCCGCAAATTCGGAGGCATCAAACAGACACAAGTTGTCCCTGTGAGCGTCCAGCTGCTGCCTGTTAACCTGTCTGACTGGAGGTGCCAGCGTGTGTGTGTGTGTGTGCGCGTGCACGTGTGTGTGTGTGTGTGTGTGTGTGTTTTGGCTGATGGCTCAGGCCAGTTGAGGACACGCGTGCAGTTTCCGTGTGTTTAAATCTGTTCTCCAATCATATAGACTGATGTGTTAATCTGATGGAAGGAGAAACATTTGGGTTAATCGGAGTGAAGCTGCCGTCCAGAACAACGGCTCCACAAATATTTAATATAAAGTCTGATTTTAGTGAGTCCGTATTTATTGCTTCATGAACAGATGCTCTGAATTTAGGAAATTATTTTAAGTGACCTCAGAGGACTCAAGACTTTGCTGCTACAGTTTGTGGTAACTTTTTATTATTGTTTAAAGCTTAAAAAATATCTAAAAAAAAATAAATAATTGGAGCAAATTGGCTTCTTTTCTTTTGAAAACATGGACAAAAAAAGGTTGTGATCAACTTGGCAATAAGTTTTTTGCAAATAGTAAGAAATTAGTATATTTGAAAAAATATCTTAAGTAAATCTGGGGATATATATTACTTTATATTGTCATAATTATATTTTTAGAGTTTTAAAGCACTTTTTCAGGTAATTTCCATGTTTTTATTTTTTAATTTATTTATCTTTTAAACTTTCTAGTATTATTTTTTTTCTGAGCACATTTTGGCCGTTGATATTTTCATCTGCCGGACAGCAACATGTGACACAAGCACTTAGCGCCGGACATAAACTCCGGCCTAAACTAAGGCCTGAACGTGTGTGCGTGTGTGTGCGTGTTGTACCTTGTAACCGCACTACGATGGGGATCTTGAGGTCCAGGTCTCTCACGGCCATGATGATGCCCTGAGCGATGACGTCACACCTCATGATGCCGCCGAAGATGTTGACCAGGATCGCCTGAACCTGAGCCGCCAAAAACAGCAGCGTTAACCGACTCCGAGCGGGGATAAATTCTGTCGCGTGAAACGCTGAGCGGCCGGCGGGTGAGTCCTTACCTTCCTGTCAGAGGTGATGAGCTTGAAGGCCTCGGTCACCTGATGAGCCGTGGCTCCTCCTCCCACATCCAGGAAGTTGGCCGGCGTGCCGCCATGGAGTTTGATGATGTCCATGGTGGCCATGGCCAAACCGGCGCCGTTTACTGGAGACGACAGCGACCATCATCATTACAGAACACAAAACATGAAAAGAGGAAGTCAAATATGTTGAAAACTAAAGATTGTTTGACTAAATCCCAGAAATATGAATATCTTTCTTTCTTATTTCGAATTATTCTGTGCAGATTATTTCCATGTTTATGTGACACTTTTGAAATAACACATTCAGCCGGAGAAAAGAAGAACTCAAAACTATGAAGTTGGTGTATTTTAAGTCTCCACGCAGATCCTCGATTTCAGGGTTTGTGCTGCACGATTCTCGCTAAAAAAACAGTAAATCACGATTTCTCTCCCGAAAAATTGAGATCACGATTCTTTCACGCGATTCTTGTTTTTTTTGACAATCACACTGAATGCACTGTGAGACGCTCGCTGTCCAGATGAGAATTTAAAACGGACGACATTAACCTCCGACCTATCAAAGACTTTAACCCTTTGAAACCACGAGCAACGTAACTTTTCATTTAAACCTTTGAACTCTGAGTCAATTTCTTTCAAAAACATGGGAAAAAAGGTAATACGCAACTTAATAAAAACTGTTCCACTAATTACAAAAAAATTGTAGATTTAGAAAATTACATAAAATAAAAGACAAAAAATAAATTTATATAATCGTGATTACATATTTCAAATTATGTTACAAATTAATTATAATTTTCTAAGCACTTTACACAGGTTATTTCCTTTGTCGGTTTTTAACCATCTTTTACTTAATTAAAATTAATGGGGCAGTGTTTTGGTACTTTTTACAAACTTCTTGCTCAACACATATTAACAAAAAGATGTATTTACTTACTTTTAATACATTTATTTATTTAATTTAAACATTTTTATATTCACTTTTTCCCCAATTTATTTACTCTTTGGGTGCCCGCGAAGGTTGGTGTGTGTGTGTGCTTGAACGTTTGCGTGCATATGTACTGAAAAGACATAAATAAAATTTGAAAAAAACAAAATAAAAATAAGTAAATAAATCAACAAAAATAAAAAAGCAGAAGTGTAGCCTTTGTGACGTTTGGCGTGCACTGACCCAGACAGCCGATGGTTCCGTCCAGGCCGATGTAGTTGAGGTCGGCCTTGGCGGCCTGCCGGTCCCGCGGGTCCTCCTGGGTCCAGTCCTGCATGTCGAACACCATCTTCTGGCGGTACTCTGCGTTGGAGTCAAAGTTGATCTTGGCGTCCATGCACATCACTGGAGACAAACACACAGAAAACAGAAAAATAACCTCAGTGTGTTTCGTGCAGCAGTGACAGATTTCAGCGTCACCTTTAACACCAGAAAAAAACATTGAAATTTAAAAGATTTACTCATTTTATCATGAAAAATAACTGATGATGTTTTCAGGAGATTTATTTTAAACTCTCTCTGTGTGTGTGTGTGTGTGTGTGTGTGTGTGTACCGATGCCAGAGGAGTCCTCCACCATGGGGTTGATCTCCACCATGGAGGCGTCGTACTTGATGAACAGGTTGTACAGTTTGATCATGTTCTCCGCCGCCTCGTCCACCAGCGCCGCCGGGAAGCCCATCTTCTGAGCGACCTGCAGCGACAAAAATACAAACATTTTATTGTTGTTATTAACACGACTGAGCAGCTTGTTAACATTTTCCAAACATGCAGCTGCTTAGCTTAACATAGCTTAGCTTTTTTCCCGTAAATTTATTTTTGGGTGATTTCTAAAGAAAACTTGTATTTAAAAGGCATGTTATTCAAAAAAAAAAATCACCAAAAACAGATTTTTTCATCTCAGTTTTTGAGACGAACCTGTTGAGAGTCACGTAGCAACCAGGACTCCATCAGGATCTAAGTCTTTGGTGATTTTGTTTTTTTTTAATTTTTAGCAATAATAAGCAGAAAATCTTTTCTTCGTTTGGGCCAAAACCAAACAGACTATGGCGGATCTTTTTTTTAACTTTTGGCTGAAGCCTGTCTGCAGACGCAGCTGTTGCAGCCTGAGTTAGTTTGAGCTGCAGTGAAGCTGCGGAGTGAGCAGCGTCGCTTCAACGTGTCATCTCATCAAACATTTAATTACAGTGAACAGCAGATGGCTCGCAGCCACGCAGAAGCTGCAGAGACCCGTCATTTCTGCAGATTTCATGTGTCACTCTCTCCTCTTTGTTGAGATTTAATACAAAACGGAGGTGTAACTTTTTTTGTGCGGGGTAACTCCCACGAAGACAAGAAAAAGAGTCGGTCAAGGCTGCAGCTGCTCGAGGCTGCAGCTCCCTTTGTGTTTAGAAAACCGAGGACAAAAACTGAGATTAGTCATTTCTGATGTCTGAAAACTTCACGGTCGGTTACATATACTGATATTTTATAAAAAGATGAAGATTCAAACCTGCTGCTCAAACTCCACAGCAGGAAAACTCGACCGTCTCTGCTCGGGGGCCGCTTCTGCAGCGGGACAGCAGCCACATACGTGTGTCTACGGTTTTAGGAAGTCCCTAGAATTTTACGGCATTTCATTTGTAGGATTTTTGGATGGTTCTTGGACTTAAACACATTTCTATGATTTTAGGACATTTCTGAAATTTTAAAACAAATTCTAAAATTTCAGAATGTTTTTAGAATTTTAGGACTTTTAAAGGATTTTTTGGACATTTCAAGGATTTTTTGGACATTTCTAAAATTTTAAGACATTTCTAGGAATTTAGGACCTTTCCAGAATTTTAGGATGTTTTAAGGACCTCTAGATGTGTCCAGGATTTCAAAACATTTTGAGGATTTTAGGATGTTTCTAGAGTCTTAGAGTTTTTTTCAGATATTTCTAGGATTTTAGGACATTTTGAGGATTTAAGGACATTTCTAGAATTTCAGGCAATTTTGGGGATTTTAATACATTTCTAATATTTTGGGATGTTTCTAGAATTTTAGGACCTTTTGAGGATTTTGGGATATTTCTATGATTTTAGGACATATCAATGATTTAAGCGACATTATTTTCAGACTTCTTGTTTCTCTGGAAACAGAAAACCTGCAGATTGTCTGAGACAAAAAATAAATCAAAGGAGTGAAAAAAACGTCAATGGACCTCCATCTTCTTGGAGAGCGCTGCAATCAGCACCTCTTCTCTCTGTCAAATATATCGAGTCTCTGCTCTCACTATGACAACGGGCATATTCAATATCCAGAGCCTGAAGCACAAAGCCTCGCCGGAGAGATTTGACGCCAAACTACACTCAAACACAGAGCAGACAAAGACGGGGGACAGGAGAGCGAAAACTGACCGAGAAAAGAAGAAGTGAGAAGTGGAGAAATGAGTTTATCTATAACAAAAGACAATAAACCAAAAAATCAGTCAAATAAACCTTAAAATTCGCTTCTCAAACAACACTGAAAGGCACCAAAAGGACAAATGTTTGAAAACTGAGCAAAATGGAAAATGTCAAATTCTCCGTCAGCTTTGATTTCATACTTTATGACTTCTTGTTTCCGTTTCTCCAAATGCTGCATCCATGCATGCATTGTGTGTGTTTTGTTTTGTGTATTTTCATGACCTGCTGTGACTTTGCGGCTCAGAGAAATAATGTCCAGACAGAGGAAAACCCTGCCGGACTGTAAAAACATTGTTTGTGAGGCAGTAAAAGGTCAGGACACGCTGCACAGCGAGAAGGGAGCCAACGCGATGCCGTGAAACTGAGGTCACTGGTTCACAAAGAAAACTTCTTCAAGGAACACATTTTGGGGAGGGGGGGTTACTTTTTCATGTATTTATTTAAGAATGACTGGTGAACTTTAGAAATGACCTTAAATTGCAAAGCCTCAAAAGTGAATATGGACAATTATATTTTGTTCAAATGTTAATTGTAACATTATCAAATATTAAAGAATAATAACCCCTTTTAGAGTGAATGAACACATTATATCATCAGAAAAGTATTTTGTTTACAGATATGGAAATATGGGGCATTTCTGAACAGTTTTTTGGGCATGTTTGTGTCTCTCAATGTGCATGTGAGATTTCACTGCTTCCAATCAAGACGACTGAGAAAAGTAATTAATGAAATTACTAAAAAATAGATTTTAGCAGTTATTTTGAAATTTTGCAATACAATGTCAGAAAAAAACATTATAAGATTTTTGAAAGATAAATTTTGTTCAGTTTAATAAAAGGTCAGTTTTTTTTTCGCCCAGTGAAAATGTTGGATTATCTACATCATATATTCAGAATAATCCTTTTAGAGTGAATGAACATATTTTATTATCATAAAAAATGTCAGAAAGTTAACATTTTTTAAGACCTTTTCAAGGTCATAACAACTCATTTGGTCTGTATGAGATACCGATATCCATATTATCATGTTTTTTTGGAAAATTACACAACTTTCTTCCCTGAATCCTCTGACTGAATATACCTTCTTATCACTTTATCTCTATTTTTATGCGTACTTTCATTTGTGTACTTATTTGTTTTGTCATGTTTATTTTTGTCACTTATATTATTTGTAAATATTTGTATCATACCTGTAAATCTCAGAGATATGTTGTTTTGTTACCTGTGTGCATCATTTACCTGATGTTTTGTACTTGTTCACTTTGAATAAAAAAATTAAATAGAATAAAATAAATAAACAAATATTGATTTGTCATATTGGCAGAAATCGGCATGTTGGCAGATTCCAACATTTCATTTTAAAGCGATTACTGGCCGATTCTGAGCCGATATTATCATGCATCATGATACAAATCTTATTTTTCTTCCTCGAGCTTTGCAGGTCAGTGTTGAAGTCTTGTGCAGAGGTAGTTTTGATGGACAAATTTTGTTTTTTGTGGTGAGTTCTACATTTTGCAAACAGGAAAGTAAAAGTATAAAGTAAAAAAGGCAGTTTCAGTGTTAGGTTAGAATATTTTTAACATCAGAAATGTGGACTTAATCGCTGAGGAGTTAGACTCATTTAAACAGAAAAGAGATGAATAAAAGAAAAATTACATTTAAGACTATTTAATGACATGTGACATTTAAAGATGTTTTAAGGACCCGCAGACACCCTGTTTTATAGCTTTTCTCCACAGATGACAGAGCGCTGAAATGAACCGGAGCAAGAAATATGAAATAAAACCAAAATGACGTGCTAAACGAGACTGAAATGCTCCTCAGAGCTGCAGATGCAGGCGTCACATCACAGTCAGGCAACGCTCTGCCAAAATAAAAATGTTGATTAGTGCAGCTTTGAAGACAGATTGATGTGATGTATCAATGTGATGTTTGCTGCGTCTCATGTACGTCACATGATCGTCAGTTTGGGTTTTATTCAGAAAGCAGCTGGTGCCAAACTGGCGTTTTGGTTTTTTTTTGTTCTGTGTGAGAAAAGCTCAAATGTTCAAACTGTAATCTTTGTAAATAACACATAACAATAGTCACGCCATCTTTCACCGTTATGTTTACGGATGATTTTAAACGTCTGAGTGTTCTTATAACAACCGTCAGACTGAAAAAGAATAAAAAGCAGGACGTGGAGCAGAAAATACAGGCTGTTTTCTATAAAGTCCTGGAGCTTCATTATAACCAACTGTCAGTCTCCAAAAATCACAGAATTATCAGGCAACAAAGCAAAATGTTGTCGAGTATCAAATATTTTCTGTTTGGCTCTAAAGGAAACCAACAGGTGGGACAGATGAAGGTTTTCTCCAGCCTGAGACTTGATTTGTGAGACAGAAATTGGAGCTGGCTCTTGTAAAGAAAACAGCGTTCCTCTGAGAAATAACATGCAGCCTCTTGTGATTTTGGGACATTGTCTGTGAGCGCGCAGCACAAACACAAACACACACAGCATCGTTTCCCCGCCGCTCGATTCCTCCTGCAGCCCAAACCACACAGCTGGAGCGGCTCCAGCGTGTTTTGTGACTCGTTCCATCTAATATTGATCCTACCTTGACAGCCTGCTCCTTCTTAATGCCCTCCACAATGTCGATGGGCTCCTTCACAATGGCGTCCGGATTTTCGGCGGCGACATCTTCGATATTCACGCCGCCCTGCGAGCTGCCAATCAACACGGGACCCTGCGGGACACAAGACGCAGTGATGAGATTGTGATAGAAAAATCTTGGCTCCAGTTTCAGATTTCAGGCTGTCAGGAAGAATCACTGCCATCCACATACTCGAGAAGCAGATTTAATGACACGAGTCGATCCCCGAAAAATGTACTTCTTTCATAAAGCTGAATTTATTTTTTGGCTGCCTAATTAACATATATATATATAATATGAATAATAACTTACTCGCTTGCTTTGTCTATAAAAGGACATGAAGTAAGTTAAAATGACATCTTCAGTGACTAACATACAAATACACATATTAACTTTACCAGAACTTTAAATTTAAAAAAAAACAACAAAAACTCGTATTTTCTAGACCGGTGTGAGGAAATCTCTGTCTCTTTAGCAGCTAAACTCTCCACCAGCTGCTCTCCAACTCTGCAGATTCAGATTCTTCACTTGAAACTCCTCCAATAAACAAGACGATAAAGGATGATTTTGTACATTTGTTGTCCCTAAATCTGCTTTTTTGAAGGTGAATGACAAACTTTCCTTCTTCTGCACGTAGAAGATAACGTATACCGCCGACTCTGGAGCGCAGCTGCATGTTCGAACCAGAGGTTAGCGCACGTCTTCATGTCTGCGGCACTTGACGTCACACGCTTGAATAAAAAGGTTTTGTTCCACCTGAGAGGAGTTTCTTTTGTCTTTTCTCTGCTGTGGGAGTGAAGACGAGGGAGGCAGATCTCTGCTGAGTGTCTTCTTTATCTGCTGCATGTATAATGTATGATAATCATCCCTCATTATGAATTTACTGCATTACTCGGTATTAACGTCTGCAAAGTGACGTTAACATGGAAACTAACCCGGGTCCTTCTGTGCCAAAAAAACCCCACAGACTTCTGGGGAAGTATTCACACTAAAACTAAACTGTACCGCTGATTCTTTTTTCTTTTTACAAATATTCTTTCCTTCTTTTTATCTTTCAATGCGTTTCTGTATCTGTTTGTGCTAAAATGCTAAAATGAATTACTCTTAAAATTAAGACTGACACATGCCTTATGTCTTACATTTAGCGTTTTTGTGAATACATACATACTTATTTTAATTTTCAGAGACATCCAGTAAAAATACAAATTTGGTAACAAGAAGATCAACACGTGAAAGATGTCAGATGGGAAGACCCTGACTTATTTAAAATAGTCCATAGCTACAAATGTCCTCAAAAACACAATTCTGATGTGAAATGCAGATTTCTGAGGTAAGAAGATGCAGGTTTTCACAAGGGGAACAAGTGAAATTAACTTTTAAGCTTTTCCATCACATCAAATTCTGTATTCAGCTAAACGCGGACGCTTCTGCAGGACCCTGACCCTGAAGAAATGGCACAAAAATTAGCAGGAAAATAAATAAATAAATAAATTATTAATATTAATGGGGAGGAAAAAGGAAAAAAAGGCAAAGAAAAATTAGAAAAAAAGTGCTTAAAAATTATAATAATTCTGTTACCTAACTTTAAATATCTAATCATGATCATTGTAGTACAATTTTTCCCTTGCCCTTTTTCTTGTTGTCCTAAACATTTTTCCCTAGCTTTAAAAAAACAACATTTTTTTCAAAATTTACTAATGTTTTGCAATTTGTGGATTATTACTTACAAAGCTGCTCATTGCCTTTTTTCATTTTTATTTGTTTTTCAAAGAAAGTGCACTAACTTGCTCATGGTTCAAAGGTTTAATTACATGTCAAAGGCATCCAAGAGTGGTACAGTAAAGGTGATGATGCTTCAGGTTTTAAAGGGTTAAACATTCATGAATCAGTGACCTGAGACCACTGCTGTCTGAGCTGAAAAAGAAAGACCATCGTCACTACCTACAGTGCTGCGCTGCCATCTACTGGTGCACTTTTTCATCTCTCACTCATTAAATCACAGAGTGAGGAAGAGAAACATATTCTTGTTGAGGTCTTTGTGGTTGTTCTGTCTTCTGTACATTTTGTCCATCATTAGATGGTTGAGCAGGAAACAAAATTTAAACTTCAGCTTCAGCAACAAACACTTCCATCGAAACTGGACTGATATTTTTAATATAGCAGGAGTCTAGTTCAAACCACCACAGCATTAAATATGTGTATTCATGAGAGGGTTATGAGACTGTGAGCTACAAAGTGTCTCTATTAACTTATTTCCCCCTTTTTGTAGTTATTTTGAGTCTCTTTGAATTTTCTTTTGCATCTCTTTGCGATCACTTTGTGTGTCTTTGAGGTCAGCACTTGTTAATTTGGGTAACATTTTGCAGGGTAAGGCCATTTGTGCCCAGTAGGACCGTTTCAGAAACACAACTTACACACCAGCCTGAAAAGCAACATCTGCAAATTTAAATACTGCAGCAAATAATCCAGGGTCAACAGACCTCTCCTGACTGCAGGACTCTGACTTCAACTTCTGTCAAACTTCTGTGTTATTAATCATTTTACTCAGGAATTAAAAACTTTTGAGTCGGCCTACTTCTCCTGTATCTGCCAACAACCTGCCGACATTCACAGTTAGAGAAAGGCTGAAAATAAGCTCATGTGCTTGTGGCCCCGGGCCCCCAAAACATTACATCTGCCCCTGGTGATAATAATGAGAGCTCAGCGCGAGCGGCTGGATGAGATACAGGGTGATGCCTCCTGGAGTTTCTAAATAATTCATCCAAAGTCTGATTAAAGCTGAAACTAACTCAAAGTCGTCTGTAGAAGTCTAAAGAAGTCACTTTCACCTCTGCAGATGTGTCTGTTTCAGTGCTGCGGCTGTCAAACACTCAGCTGTTCGACAGTCAAATTCCTTCACTGCATTTGGCTCCCGCTGCGCTATTCTTATTATCATTGGCTGTGTGTGTTGTCTGTCAAAACATGTCTATAATGTCTTCTATAGACATTTCATCAACTACATCTCATATATTCCAATCGAGGAAAAGTTTCGTGATTGATTTTTACCATTTACCATTAACATCGATTGGACATCCACATATAAGTTGGTAGATTTTCCCTTTAACACAGAGGTTTGAATTCAGCTTTAGAACATACCCTTGCAACCGGATTGAATTTCCATGGTAACTACTCATGTTTCAACTCCACAGATTCATTTTTTAAACTTTGTCTGAAAAATGACTAATAAATCGACCTTCTACCTTGTGCCTCGACTTATCAGGATCTAAATGTGTGTGTGTTCCCTCACCTGGTATGACCTCTCCATGGTGATGGCGAAGTAGTACTCTCTGCGTGGGTACCTGCGCTCGCAGATGAACACCTGGTTGCAGATACGACCCGCCTCCCCGGTCTGCTTGGTGTACAGCTTCCGACCAATCATCTGGGATGAAATGTCGCGGGCCTCCTCTGGCCTGGAGAGGAGAGGAGGAGGAAATGATGACTGTCAGAGGAGACGTCCTGTGTGCTGCCTCCTCATCAGGTCTAACATGTAAAATCTAAGAATATCACACAGAGTGGCCATCTGAGTGGGTTTCTTTTAAGAAAACATTTGGCATTTTTAAAATTAAAAAAAAAGTCCTAATTTTTGTACTGAACATTTTGCCTTTTTTTCTTTAAATTTTCCGTCTATTTTTAAAGGAAACAAATGCCTTTATTTGGGTGAATTTTGATGAAAACACAGTGCCAATTTTTTAAGAAAACATTTTTTTTCTATTCAATTTTCTATTCTATTTTTTCCTTTACATTTTTTGGGCAATTTTACAAGAAATAGTTTTGGTGATTTTATTTTTATTTAAATGTTTTTTAGATTTCACGATTTATCAGAGCCCGAAACTGTAAAAACAGCAATTATCATTGGATTTTCACATTTCTGACAGTCTTTGAACACATCATGTGTTATTAAACGGGTTTGTGAAACAAAATTTCATGAGTTTTCCAAAACTTAAGGTATTTTTTTTTTCCAAAACCCCTTTCAGGCCTAGAAATTGCTATTTGCAAATTCCTTGACTTTTTTCAGAAAAAAATCCACCCTGAATATGGATTTTTTTGGATGATAATTCACAAAAGCAAAAGTCCTGATGTGTCGTCCTGTTTTAATCATAAAAAAGTGGTTTATTTTGGGAAGGTTTTTTCTAACTGATCTGATCTGAAGACAGAGGTTATTGTGTGCCGCATGAATAAGGAAACGCTCTCATACAAATTTAAGATGACCAGCAGCGAGCTGAAGCTTATTAAACCGAACAAACAAAAACTGGACAGGCTGCAGGAGGTCGAAGCAGCAGCTTTAGTTTCTGGATCATTTCTGTTTGTTTGCATCAGATTTGTGTTTGATGACAGAAGTTTGGTCACTCACGAGTAGACGATCCTCACTCCTCCCTTCAGGCCGCCCTCGAACGTCCCCTTTCCTCTGCCTCCAGCCAGAACCTGAGCTTTCACCACCAGGTCCTTTGAACCTAAAACACACATCAGTCCATCAATGAAACATATTAACTGTGATAATGACAGATTTCTGAGCCCAAAAATGCCGCCTAACGTCACTGAAAAACAACTTTTACTGCAACAAAAGCAGGCGACAGAAAATAAACTGACAGAAAATAAACTGACAGAATGAACGGTTGTGATTAAGTCGTTAATACTGACGATTAACGTCAAACGCTTCAAATGTGAGGACTGTTCTCTGCTTCACAGCTCTGTAAACTCTCCGTATTTGGGTTTTGGAGTGATGTTTAGACAAAATAATCTAAAGATGTCACCTTGGGCTCAAGGAAAACTGCATTCAGAGGCCTTTTATCCAGCATTTAAATCTTTGAAACCTGAGAAAACTGGTTTGATTTCTTAAATTCTTAAACATAATGGCAACAACATGGCACGAAATGTCCCGCAAACTGCAAAAAAATAAGTAAAAAGAAACATTTTTAGCACTTTCTTGAGGTATGTTTTTGTTTTTTGTTTCTTTTTTTCACTTATTCTTTAGGTCATTCTCTTTTTACTAATATCTTGCTAATTTTTGGGCCATTTCTTGAGAAATTTCTTGTCGCCCTCTTCCCGTGTTTTTGAAAGAAATCAAGCCAATTTGCTCGGGTTAAAAAAGGCTTCATATAAACTCAGCTGCGGGTATTTGCTCCTGGTGTTTCCCACCAACGTGTTAGAAGAAAGAAATAATGGGAGAAACAGAAGAACAAGCTTTAAAATGACACATTTTCTTATCTACTAGGGTGATTAATATTTGGAAAAGTAACTCATAAATATTTAGACAAACTTTGAAGTATTACATTTTAGGACAGAATTTGGTGAGGCGGTGGGCGGTAGATTAAGGGCTTGAGTAAGGCCCCCGGGTCACCAGGGGACACACTGGAACCAGACCAGTAAAGCTGCGGATGGACGGGTAAACAAAGAGCTGGAAGTCACAACGCTCCATAAAGCCGAGAGGAGTTATTAATGTAACCTCTTTACTATCCCGAAATGATGTAAGTCAAGTGTCGGCTGACAGCGCTGCGGCAGAGAGAGGCTATGTTTAGACTGAGTGTGTGTGTCCGTCCTCACACTCAGCAGCTGTTTCAAACGCCCTCGCACACAAAGGTCATGAGATGTCAGAAAAGGCCCGCCGTGGCTCCGTCGGCGAGAGCGAGGGCCGAGCGTCCAGCCTTTAGACTCGCGCTGTGGCTCCTGAAATGTGTTTGTAAAAGTCACGAACGCGGTTCACACACATTTATACCTACGCGTTATTCCTGAACTTTGAGGCAAAATTTAAAGACCATGAATTCTCTGAAACGACCATCGATATTCCTTTTTGGTTCTTTTCGCTACTTTATGATAACTATTTTAAAATAGTATTTTAAAAAAATGATGAATTCAGAAGAGGATTAGAACTGAATATTTAAATATAATTGAGGGACTATTGATTATTTATAAGAAGGGAGGGAATGGTGAAAAAAGGGGGAGAAATGTCAAATAACTGTTGAAGTACGAGGGAGGGGCTTATGTTTTTTATTTTGGCTTAGGGGAGGGGCATACAACTCTGAATGGCTGTATTTTCTATTTATTTTGATGCCAATTTTTTTCAAGAAAACATGCAGGTTTATAAGGAATGTTTTCTTTCTGGCCTCTTTTTTCTAAAGATTTTGGCAGTAAAGAAATTCCCTATTTTTGATGTAATTTTTTGGGGTATTTTTAAAGAAAACATATTTGGTTTTTTTTGAGAATTTGAGAAGAAAAAAACATTATTATTTGTTTTAATTTAAAATTTAAATATTTTTTCTTTAAAATACACCTTCCAGCCCATGCATGTTTCTAATCGTGTTCATATACGGGTTTGTAAAACAAAATTCCATCATTTTTGTAAAATTTTCAGTGTTCACATGTTTTCCCAAACTTTTCAAGGGTTGGAAATACCTATTTGCAAATTCTATGACTTTTCCAGGTTTTTCATGACCATACAAACCCTGCATGTACCAAAAGAGAGCACCAAATGTCCGGTTTTATCTGGTTTAATTAATCCTCGATCACTGACTCACTGTTTTTAAATCAACATTTGTGAAACTACCATCTAAACATATGACTGTGTTGGATACTGATATTTTTGGCACGTCCTCCGGGCGCGCTGTGTCTTACCGATCTGCTTGGCCACAGAGTACGCCTCCTCCGAGGAGCTGGCCACCATGCCGGCGGGCACAGAGATGCCGGCCTCTTTCAGCAGCCCGATGCTCATGTACTCGTGTAGAGAGAGGTTCCTCTGCTGCTGCTGCTGCAGACCGGACACGTGACCTCCGAACAGACCTGAAGAACCGGCCAGAACCTGCACCGACACCAGGAGCAACAGAGGAGGTCAGGCACTTCAAACGCTCCGTCACAGAAAAGCACCAAACCGATGTGTAACGAAACCCGCTGAGGTAAAACCGGCAATATTGTTTCCCATCATTACTTATTTTCTCTTAATATGTAAACTTTAGGATTTCGGTTCTGGAAATGCAGCTTCAACATGACAGAAAATGTTTTTTTTCTTTGAAAAACTTTTTTCATTTTCATTTTTAAATGCCAAATAGACAGTAGATAAACTGTTATTGAAAATCTATATCCAGAATCTGATCAGAATTCAGGAAAAAACCCAGAGAGGAACAGGTGGAGATCCTCCGCACGCACACACACACACACACACACACACACACACTCTCTGAGTTTCTGTCTGATGACAGAGGAGAAGTGTTTGCAGTCAGCAGGGAAACAAAAGCAACTGTGGAAACTGGATGAAGGAAATGAAAGCGAGATCGTGTGTTTAATTGTTTCTCAACTCAAAGTGAGTCAGCTGGAGGAAAATATGACGATGTGGGAAAAGCACAGACGTCCGTCAGCGCTGACCTGGTCTGCAGAAACTGTCTGCTGCTTCAGTGTTTACATGACAAACTCCTGATTGGCTGCAGCGACACCTCTCACTCTGATAAAAACGGGCGAGAATAGTGAGAAAAAGGGCAGATATTCCAACACGGTGTCAGATTCATAAAGACGTGTCTGACTCCTGTTTAAAGCTCCAGCTGCTCAGACTTTCTGTCCCGACTGAACTGATCATCTAACGTCAGACACAAGCAGTCAGCACAAAAAAAACAAGAATAAAGTGCCAGATTTGCCAAAAGAAAAAGACATATCTCAGATCTGTGGCTTACTGTCAAATCATTGTTTGGTGTACTGACTGAAAATTGATTTTTCAAACAAAGAAAAACGATCTCAAAAATATGTGTCACTGCATCACAGTAAAGCAAAACACTAACTGAAGATCTAATAATCCTAATTAAAGATATTTACTATGTCGTGCATTCAGAAAGTATTCAGACCTCATGTTGCAGTTTAACCCTTGAAAACTTGAGCAAACTGATTTGATTTCTTTAAAAAACATGGGTTGAAGGCAACAAGCACTTTATCAAGACATAGTCCAAAAACTTGCAAAAAAAAAAAAAACAAGGAAAAAGTTACCCAAAAATACAAAATATAAAAACAACAGATTTTTTTTTTCTATAAAACATTTTAAATATAAAATTATAATAATTATAATTACAGTTTTCTGGAAACGTCTCCCTATTTTGGGGGGAATTATTTTCTAAAGGTCCTCCCCTCTTTTTTTAAAACTATTTTTTAGACAATTTCTTGTCACCTTTTACTAATTTCTTGCAATCTGTGGGACATTTCCTGCCGAGTGGGTCTCGGCCTCCACCTCTGTGATTTACGGTCCGAAGAAAACGCTGAAATATCACATTCTGCCATTTTTCTTGAATCAATTGAAATGATTGGACGTGACTTATTAAAGGAACACACCTGTCTCTATATAAAGGTGACGAACGGCGAACGGTGAAAGGACGCGCCTGCAGAGACGGGACTGAATCCTGGGAGGAACAGACCTGAGGCTGTGTTTTACATATATATATATATATAAAATACTTTCTGCGTGTACTCTACAGAAATATTCACACAACCACGAGCTCCACTCTCAGCCCCAAATCAGCAACGAGCAACAACAATAGAGCAACAGAAACATATTTATCAGTTTCTACTCAATGTGACTCACTTAATAATACTTAGACTTAATAAGGACACAAGTACAAGAAGTATTCAGATCCTCTGCTGAAGTACTAATACTGAAAATACTACACTGCAAGTTAAAGGCTTTGAAACCTGAATCAACACACTTTCACAAGACTTTAACAGATCATGGACAATTTGTGGATAGATCATGGACGGTTAAGGGACAGATCATGGACAGATTAAGGACGGATTGTGGACAGATGAGGGACGGATTGTGGACAGATCATGGACAGGTTAGGAACAGATCGTGGACAGATGAGGGACAGATCATAGACAGATCAGGACAGATCGTGGACAGACCAGGGACAGATCGTGGACAGACCAGGGACAGATCATAAGGAGATTGTGGACAGATGAGTTACAGATCATGGACAGATGAGGGACAGATTAGGGACAGATCCTGGCAAGATCAAGGACAGATGAGTTACTGATCTTGGACAGATGAAGAACAGATTAGGGACAGATCAAAGACAGATGATGGTCAGATGAGCGACAGATTAGGGACAGAACGTGGACAGATTATGGACAGATGAGGGACAAATTAGGGACCGTTCATGTACACATCATGGGCAGCTGAGAGATAGGTGAGGGACAGCTAAGGGACAGATGGGGACAGATGGGGACAGATTATGGACAGACCGTGGACAGGTGGGGACAGCTGAGGGACAGATGGGGACAGATGCGGCGGCGGCGCAGCGCTCCGCAGCTTCTCCCCCGCTGAGGGTGGAGGTCACCGGGCTGCAGCTCCCTCTGCTCTTCGCGCTCATTCACGTCCATAAACTCAGTTTAAAACTTCACTCAGAAGTGACAGACCGAGACAAACATGGATTAATAAATAAAATCAGAGTAATGTGCGTGTTTTCGGAGTTTTTTGCTGTCTCACTGCGCTCTGACAGCCGCGCTAACGCTAGCTGCGAGCTAGTTAGCATTAGCCAAAACAACACAGCGCCGTGCTAATGTCAGATTTGACCCCGCCGGATTTTGGGGGATTCCGGTCTGTACGGAGGGTGCCCCGCTGTCACACAGACCTGCTCCGGTAGCCGGGGACCTTCGCTTCAACACGGACACGGACTCACCTTGGAAGCGGAGCTGATGGTGTTTCTGGCCCCTGAATTTCTCAGGCTAGCCGTCAGACGGCCGCAGATCAGGGACGTCGCCATGTCTGCCTCTAGAGCGGAGTGTCTAATGCGCATGCGCGATGAACCGCAAAGACTCCTTCCCTCTGTGCTGCCTTCAAACGCTGTCGGAAAATATACAATCATCAAAAAATAAATGCGTTAAAATGTCAAATTAACCCTTTGAAAACTTTAGTTTTTCTTGTGCTGCCTCCAGAAGCCCGCACAAGTATTTAAACACTAAACTCTGAGCAAAAATGTTTGATTCCCTTCAAAAACGCAGGCAAGCTGCAAGAAATTGGTAAAAGGTGACGAGTAAACAACCTGAAAAGACCCCCCAACCAAAAAATACGAAGAAAAATGTCCATAAACTGTATCTATGATTATTAAATTAAATTATTGGATTCAAACTACTTAACAAAATATTTTCTTCTTCGATTTTAGCACTTTTCCCAAGCAATTTTCTTTTTTAATTTTTTTTTTGCTTTTTAGTGTTAATTTTCAGGGTTTTTTGTAACTTTTTACTTATTTGACCCAATTTTTGAATAATTTCTTCAGATAAGTCGCTTATTGCCCTCTTCCCACATTTTAAAAAGAAATCAAACCGATTTGCTCGGGAACACGAAGAGGAGACACAAATGTTACCACATTACTGTTGTTTAAAACAAAATTACTTTAATTATCTGCTATGTGCCTAATTTAAGTGTCTTTGTATTTCTTAACATCACTGAAATTTAGCAAACTAGTTCTGCTGCAGGATTTTAGAAGTTAATCATAAAAACAGTCTTTAAAAAGCTGCTCTCTCTTTTTAACCACATTACCGATTAAAGGGTCATGACAATCTGTGATGCTGGGATTTACACGGAGTACCTGAAGGCAGCAGCGTCATGGCCTTGGCTCCATGTAAATATAGCCTCATTCTGGCCTTTCACCTAAATCTGTACTATCACAAGTAAAAGTACTACTACCACACTGTAAAAATACTCTGTTACAAGTAAAAGTCCTGGATTCAAAATGGCACTTAAGTAAATAAGTATAATCAAGAACATGTAAAGTATTTAGAGTAAAAATACCAAATCCAGAAAAAAAACAAAAAACTCAAAATTATTCAAAATAACATAGAAAACGACTTAAATGTTTATCAAAAATAACAGTCAGTTCTTACTATTATTGCAATGCTGAAATAAAATACAAGTTTTGGCTGAGTGCAATTTGATGTGCGCATGCATGTTTTTGATTTTTGTATGTTGTATCGGACCAGCTTACATTGGCTCTGGATTTTTTTTTAATATTGTACATGTTTAACTCTGAAAAACACTTGAAAAGTGCTCTATAATTAAAACTATTATTTTTGTTTTTAAAGTAACAACAGCTCGAGCGGCTGTTCTGGTCATTTTAAACTTTGTCTTTCAGCTGATATTCGATATTAAAAGACAAAAAAAAAAAACTTCCAGATGTGAAAATGTCACCAGGCCACAGAAAGCTGGACGTAATTTCCACAGTGGAAGTGAAAATCAAACACACGAGTCTGTGAAGCAAACAAGCAGCACAGCCTGATAAGCAGAGGCCAGAACACACAGCTTCTATCCAAAAAGGTATTTATTTACAGGGCTGAGTATGTACAACTTTATTTACACAGAGGTACATTAACAGCATCTGTCCACGTGGTTATTTACCAAATTAAAGTAAACGTGGATCACACTGCTACTGACGACGAGTCACACTTGTAGTTTCAAACACGGGTCACCAAAGAGCAACACGGGTCACAGTTTGGGTTTGTTTTCTCTTTCAGCTCCAGTCTTTGAGTTCAGAGGGATTTTAACCGTAATTATCTCTTCATGTAGAAGTCAGTTCATCTTCAGCAGTTTTATTTGTTATTTTTGGCGTACAGTTTGTTTAAACTGCAAACAAAGACGCAAAGTCCCCCTGTTTGTTTTAGGAGCCAAAGGTGCAGATATCTGATGAAAAGCTGCTCAGTGGTGACCTCTCACACACACACACACACACACACACACACACACACACACTCTGAGTCTTTCAGTCGGAGTCGCTGCTGCTGCTGGACGAGTCCGTCGACATGGCCTCCACGTCGTCCTCGTTCTCCTTGTTGTGACCCGGAGGCTCCAGGCCGAAGTCGTTGCCGTGGTGAGGAGGCAGCATCCCCACAGAGACGTCTGAGGACTGCCACGGGTAGTGAGGAGTCAGGACGTCTGAGGACAAACAGAGGGGGACACACTGTGAATTCACGCAGGCAAAAGACGCGGTAAAGGACTCTTATTTTGAAAAGACTGGTTTGGGGAAAAATATCAAATCCTCCATAAAAGAAAGCAAAAGACTTCCACGAGTTAATGCCTCTGTGGTGACGTCGTGCTGCGTGGGCGCACGAACACCTGCAACATTCCCGCCATAAAACCTCCTCAGACAGACTTACCCGGAAGCCTCCCCGCAGCCAGAGCGTCGCCCGGCAGGTGTCCGTTCACGCCGTTGGTCGGCAGGTTGGCCATGTGACCCAACATCCCGCTGCGCATCTCCAGGTCGGTCGGGTACGGTCTGCGCGGATCACCTGAGACCCATATGTGTGTTTAGAGTAGCGCTAGGTGATACGGCTTTGAAATAATGTTGCAAACAGAAAT